>NW_027251699.1:0-39098 GCF_044704955.1 Pristiophorus japonicus | reverse complement strand
TCTTCACTAATATTTTTGCCTTCACATACCTATAAAAGGTTTTGCAGTTAGTTTTTATGTTCTCTGCAAGCTTTCTTGCATACTCTATTTTCCCTGTCCTAATTAATCCCTTTGTCCGCCTCTGCTGAATTGTACATTTCTCCCAGTCCTCAGGTTTGCTGCTTTTTCTGGCCAATTTATATGCCTCTTCCTTGGATTTAGAAACATAGAAACATATAAACATAGAAAATAGGTGCAGGAGTAGGCCATTCGGCCCTTCTAGCCTGCACCGCCATTCAATGAGTTCATGGCTGAACATGCAACTTCAGTACCCCATTCCTGCTTTCTCACCATAGCCCTTGATTCCCCTAGTAGTAAGGACTTCATCTAACTCCTTTTTGAATATATTTAGAGAATTGGCCTCAACAACTTTCTGTGGTAGAGAATTCCACAGGTTCACCGCTCTCTGGGTGAAGAAATTCCTCCTCATCTCGGTCCTAAATGGCTTACCCCTTATCCTTAGACTGTGTCCCCTAGTTCTGGACTTCCCCAACATTGGTAACATTCTTCCTGCATCTAACCTGTCTAACCCCGTCAGAATTTTAAACATTTCTATGAGGTCCCCTCTCATTCTTCTGAACTCCAGTGAATACAAGCCCACTTGATCCAGTCTTTCTTGATAGGTCAGTCCCGCCATCCCGGGAATCAGCCTGATGAACCTTCGCTGCACTCCCTCAATAGCAAGAATGTCCTTCCTCAGGTTAGGAGACCAAAACTGTACACAATACTCCAGGTGTGGCCTCACCAACGCCGTGTACAACTGTAGCAACACCTCCCTGCCCCTGTACTCAAATCCCCTCGCTATGAAGGCCAACATTCCATTTGCTTTCTTAACCGCCTGCTGTACCTGCATGCCAACCTTCGATGACTGATGTACCATGACACCCAGGTGTCGTTGTACCTCCCTTTTTCCTAATCTGTCACCATTCAGATAATAGTCTGTCTCTCTGTTTTTACCACCAAAGTGGATAACTTCACATTTATAACACTATCCCTAATTTCCCTTGTTAGCCTTGGCTGTGCCACCTTCCCCGTTTCATTGTTATGCCAGACAGGGATGTACAATTGTTGTAGTACATCCATGTAATCTTTAAATGTCTGCCATTGTCTATCTACCGTTAACCCTGTAAGTAGCATTCACCAGTCTATCCTAGCCAATTCACATCGAAGTTACCTTTCTTTAAGTTCAGGACACTAGTCTCTGAATTAACTGTGTCAATCCCCATCTAAATGAAGAATTCTTCCATATTATGGTCAATCTTCCCCAAGGGGTCTTGCACAACAAGATTGCTAATTAATCCTCTCTCGTTCTCCACTCTCTCTCCTGCGACAGTTGGAACTGGTGCTCTCCACTCTCTATCCTGCGACAGTTGGGACTGGTGCTCTCCACTCTCCCATCCTGTGAGAGTGGGAACTGCTGCTCTCCACTCCCCCGTCCTGTGACAGTTGGAGGTGGTGCTCTCCACTCTCTCTCCTGCGACAGTTGGAACTGGTGCTCTCTACTCTCCCCTCCTGTGACAGTTGGAACTGGTGCTCTCCACTCTCCCGTCCTGCGACAGTTGGAACTGATGCTCTCCACTCTCCCGTCCTTTGACAGTTGGAACTGGTGCTCTCCACTATCTGTCCTGTGACAGTTGGAGCTGGTGCTCTCCACTCTCTCTCCTGTGACAGTTGGAACTGGTGCTCTCCACTCTCTGTCCTGTGACAGTTGGAACTGGTGCTCTCCACTCTCTGTCCTGTGACAGTTGGAACTGGTGCTCTCCACTCTCTGTCCTGTGACAGTTGGAACTGGTGCTCTCCACTTTCTGTCCTGTGACAGTTGGAACTGGTGCTCTCCACTCTCCCGTCCTGTGACAGTTGGAACTGATGCTCTCCACTCTCCTGTCCTGTGAGAGTGGGAACTGGTGCTCTCCACTCTCCCGTCCTGTGACAGTTGGAACTGGTGCTCTCCACTCTCTGTCCTGTGACAGTTGGAACTGGTGCTCTCCACTCTCTGTCCTGTGACAGTTGGAACTGGTGCTCTCCACTCTCTGTCCTGTGACAGTTGGAACTGGTGCTCTCCACTTTCTGTCCTGTGACAGTTGGAACTGGTGCTCTCCACTCTCCCGTCCTGTGACAGTTGGAACTGATGCTCTCCACTCTCCTGTCCTGTGAGAGTGGGAACTGGTGCTCTCCACTCTCCCGTCCTGTGACAGTTTGAACTGGTGCTCTCCACTCTCTGTCCTGTGAGAGTGGGAACTGCTGCTCTCCACTCTCCCGTCCTGTGACAGTTGGAACTGCTGCTCTCCACTCTCCCATCCTGTGACAGTGGGAACTGCTGCTCTCCACTCTCCCGTCCTGTGACAGATGGAGCTGGTGCTCTCCACTCTCGGTCCTTTGACAGTGGAAACTGGTGCTCTCCACTCTCTCTCCTGTGACAGTGGGAAATGGTGCTCTCCACTCTCCCGTCCTGTGACAGTTGGAACTGGTGCTCTCCACTCTCACGTTGGTGGAGGAGGGAGGGCTTTAGTTTCCTGAACAATTGGGACCGCTTCTGGGGAAGGTGGGACCTGCACAAGTCGGACAGGTTACACCTCAACAAAGACGGGACCAATTTTCCGCGGGTGGGTTTTGATCGTATGGTTGGGAAGGCTTTAAACTAGCTTGGCAGGGGGATCGGAACCCAGGAGAGGGCTCTGAGCTAGTTAGAGTGGGTGAGAGCTCAGATGAACAGAACCCCAAGAAAGAATGCAAAAGGCAGGAGGCAACAGAGCAGAGTAGCACTGGGGTAAGTGTAAACCACAAGGTGATAGGAAGGGACAATATGTATGAATATAAAGGGGCTGCAGGAGTGGTCAAAACCAAAAATTATGGTTTAAAAACTTGTATTAAAACATTCCACCTAAACGCATGCAGCATTCGAAACAAAGTAAATGAGTTGACGGCACAAATCATTACAAATGGGTATGATTTGGTGGCCATTACAGAAACGTGGTTGCAGGGTGGCCAAGACTGGGAATTAAACATACAGAGGTATCTGACAATTTGGGAAGATAGACAAGAAGGGAAATGAGGTGGGGTAGCTCTGTTAATAAAGAATGAAATCAGGGCAGTTGTGAGAGACGATATTTGCTCTAATGAATAAAATGTTGAATCATTGTGGGTGGAGATTAGAGATAGTAAGGGGAAAATAAGTCATTCGTGACCGTAGTTTATAGGCCCCCAAATAATACCTTCACGGTCGGAAGGACAATAATCAAGGGAATAATTGAGGCATGTGAAAAAGGAACGGCAGTAATCATGGGGATTTTTAACCTACATATCGATTGGTCAAATCAAATCGCACAGGGTAGCCTGGAGGAGGAATTCATAGAATGCATAGGGGATTATTTTTTAGAACAGTATGTTACAGAACCTACAAGGGAGCAAGCTATCTTAGATCTGGTCCTGTGTAATGAGACAGGAATAATAAAAAATCTCCTTGTAAAAGATCCTCTCAGAATAAGTGATCACAGTATGGTTGAATTTGTAATACAGATTGAGGGTGAGGAAGTAGTGTCTCAAATGAGCGTACTATGCTTAAACAAAGGGGACTACAGTGGGATGAGGGCAGAGTTGGCTAATGTAGACTGGAAACAAGGACTAAATGGTGGCACAATTGAGGAACAGTGGAGGACTTTTAAGGAGCTCTTTCATAGTGCTCAACAAAAATATATTCCAGTGAAAAAGAAGGCCAGTAAGAGAAGGGATAACCAGCCGTGGATAACCAAGGAAATAAAGGAGAGTATCAAATTAAAAACCAAAGCGTATAAGGTGGCCAAGGTTAGTGGGAAACGAGATGATTGGGAAAATTTTAAAAGACAGCAAAGAATGACTAAGAAAGCAATAAAGAAAGGAAAGATAGATTACGAAAGTAAACTTGCGCAAAACATAAAAACAGATAGTAAAAGCTTTTACAGATATATAAAATGGAAGAGAGTGACCAAAGTAAATGTTGGTCCCTTAGACGATGAGAAGAGGGATTTAATAATGGGAAATGTGGAAATGGCTGAGACTTGAAACAATTATTTTGCTTCAGTCTTCAAAGTGGAAGACACAAAAACCATGCCAAAAATTGCTGGTCACGGGAATGTGGGAAGGGAGACAATCACTACCACGACGGGGGTAGTGCTGGACAGGCTAATGGGACTCAAGGTAAATAAGTCCCCTGGTCCTGATGAAATGCATCCCAGGGTATTAAAAGAGATGGCGGAAGTTATAGCAGATGCATTCGTTATAATCTATCAAAATTCTCTGGACTCTGGGGAGCTGCCATCGGATTGGACAGCAGCTAATGTAACGCCTCAGATAAAAAGAGGGGGCGGACAAAAGAAAAGTAACTATAGTCCGGTTAGTTTAACATCTGTAGTGGGGAAAATGCTTGAAGCTATCATTAAGGAAGAACTAGCGGGACATCTAGATAGGAATAGTGCAATCAAGCAAACGCAACATGGATTCATGAAGGGGAAATCATGTGTAACTAATTTGCTGGAATTCTTTGAGGATATAACGAGCATGGTGGATAGAGGTGTACCGATGGATGTGGTGTCTTTAGATTTCCAAAAGGCATTCCATAAGGTGCCACACAAAAGGTTACTACAGAAGATAAATGTATGCGGAGTCAGAGGAAATGTATTAGCATGGATCGAGAATTGGCTGGCTAACAGAAAGCAGAGAGTCGGGATAAATGGGTCCTTTTTGGGTTGGAAATCGGTGGTTAGTGGTGTGCCACAGGGATCGGTGTTGGGACCACAACTGTTTACAATATACATAGATGAGGGGACAGAGTGTAGTGCAACAAAATTTGCAGATGACACAAAGATTAGTGGGGTAGCGGGTTGTGTAGAGGACACAGAGAGGCTGCAAAGAGATTTAGATAGGTTAAGAAAACGGGCTAAGGTTTGGCAGATGGAATACAATGTCGGAAAATGTGAGGTCATCCACCTTGGAAAAAAAAACAGTAAAAGGGAATATTATTTGGGGTCCTTGTGCTTGAAACTCTTTTTGGTCCTTGTGCTTGAATCCCCAAAAGTTAGTTTGCAGGTGCAGCGTGTAATCAGGAAGGCGAATGGAATGTTGGCCTTCATTGCGAGAGGGATGGAGTAAAAAGCAGGGAGGTCCTGCTGCAACTGTAAAGCGTATTGGTGAGGCCGCACCTGGAGTACTGCGTGCAGTTTTGGTCACCTTACTTAAGGAAGGATATACTAGCTTTGGAACGGGTACAGAGACGATTCGCTCGGCTGATTCCGGAGATGAGGGGGTTACCTTATGATGATAGATTGAGTAGACTGGGTCTTTACTCGTTGGAGTTCAGAAGGATGAGGGGTGATCTTATAGAAACATTTAAAATAATGAAGGAGATAGACAGGATAGAGGCAGAGAGGTTGTTTCCATTGGTCGGGGAGACTAGAACTAGGGGGCACAGCCTCAAAATACGGGGGAGCCAATTTAAAACCGAGTTGAGAAGGAATTTCTTCTCCCAGAGGGTTGTGAATCTGTGGAATTCTCTGCCCAAGGAAGTAGGTGATGCTAGCTCATTGAATTTATTCAAATCTCAGATAGATAGATTTTTAACCAATAAGGGAATTAAGGCTTATGGGGAGCGGGCGGGTAAGTGGAGCTGAGTCCACGGCCAGATCAGCCGTGATCTTTTTGGGTGGTGGAGCAGGCTCAAGGGGCTAGATGGCTACTCCTGTTCCTAATTCTTATTACACAAGACCCAGTCTAGGATGGCCTGCTATCTAGTTGGTTCCTCGACATATTTGTCGAGAAAATCTTATACATTCCAGGAAATCGTCCTCCACCATATTGCTGCCAGTTTGGTTAGCCCAATCTATATGTAGATTAAAATCACCCATGATAACTGCTGTACCTTTATTGCGCACATCCCTAATTTCCAGTTTGATACCATCCCCAAACTCACTACTTCTGTTTAGTGGTCTGTACACAACTCCCACTAATGGTTTCTGCTCTTTGATGTTTCGCAGCTCTAGCCATACACATTCCACATCATCCAAGCTAATATCCTTCCTTACTATTGCGGTAATCTCCTCTTTAACCAGCAATGCTACCCCACTTCCTTTTCCTTTCTGTCTATCCTTCTGAATACACCTGGATGTTGAGTTCCCAGCATTGTTCACCGTGGAGCCATGTCTCCGTAATCCAAATTACATCATATCCGTTAACAGCTATCTGCGCAGTTAAGTCATCCACTTATTACGAATGCTCCTCGCATTGAGAATCAGAGCCTTCAGATTTGTTTTTTTTAGCACACTTTGTCCTTTTAGAATTATGTTGTAATGTGGCCCTTTTTGATTTTTGCCTTTGATTTCTCTGCCCTCCACTTTTACTTTTCTCCTTCCTACCTTTTGCTTCTGCCCCCCTTTGACTTCCCTCTGCCTCCTTGCATAGATTCCCATCCCCCTGCCATATTAGTTAAAACCCTCCCCAACAGCACTAGCAAACACTTCCCCTCGGACATCAGTTCTGGTCCTGACCAGGTGCCGACTGTCTGATTTGTACTGGTCCCACCTCTCCCAGAATTGGTTCCAATGTCCCAGGAATTTGAATCCCAACCCTTTGCACTATTCCTCAAGCCATGTATTTCTCTGAACTATCCTGCTATTCCTACTCTGACCAGCATGTGGCACTGGTAGAAATCCTGAGATTATTACCTTTGAGGTCCGATTTAACTCCTAGCTCCCTAAATTCAGCTCATCCTGTTTTTTACCTATATCGTTGGTATCTATATGCACTATGACAGCTGGCTGTTCACACCCCACCTCGAGAATGCCCTGCAACCACTCTGAGACATCCTTGACCCTTGCACCAGGGAGGCAACATACCATCCAGGAGTCTCGTTTGCGGACGCAGCAACGCCTATCTATTCCCCTTGCAATTGATTCCTCTACCACTTTAGCTCTCCCATTCTTTTTCCTGGCCTCCTGTGCAGCAGAGCCACCCACGGTGCCATGAACTTGGCTACTGCTGCCTTCCCCTGATGAGCCACCTCCCCCAACAGTATCCAAAGCGGTATATCTGTTTTGGAGGGAGGTGACCACAGGGGACCCCTGCACTACCTTCCTTCCACTGCTCTACCTGTTGGTCACCCATTCCCTACCTTTACCTGCGGTGTGACCAACTCACTAAATGTGCTATTCACAATATCCTCAGCATCGCGAATGCTCCAGAGTGAATTCATGCGCAGCTGCAGTTCCGCAATGCAGTCTGACAGGAGCTGCAGCTGGACACACTTACCGCACACTGGAAGTGTCCCTGATTTCCTACATAGCTCAGGGGGAGCATGACATGGGTCTGGGCTTTCCTGCCATGACTTAACCCGTAGATTGACTTAATTTGGCAAGAATGCCAAAGGTCTCCTACTGATTAGAAAAGAAGAAAAGAAGAAGTAATTCAGATGTGAACAGATTGCCTTTTCCAGACAATATCTCCTATTGATAAACTCAGGGTCTGCTCGAGCACAGAGCTCTCAGCTTTTAATCCGTGGTCTTCATAAGAGTTAATGAAGTTTTGTCGTTGTCTTGTTCTCTGGTGTCGATTTACTCGTTTTTTTCGCCTGATTTCCCTGCTGTCCAATGAAATTCTCGCAGCAGATTTCTCAACAATAACTTGACTTTTCCGCACAGGATTTCTAGTTTGATGGATTTGGAACTATTTCGTTGAAGGATTGAGTTGATTTTGTTCTGCAAATCTTCACTAGCGTCTGTAAATTCCTGGATTCTTTTACCTCAATCTGGTTCAGTAAAATTACTGAGTCGAATACCTCTTGTGCTTTGAACAAAGCAGTCTTTATTACCGGCCAGTAAGACCTATCAGACAGAATATATACTCTCTGGATAGAGCGTACACACTCCGTACGGATAGGTGAAGTTACATCGTAAAGCGTTAACAGTTATACAGTTTTGAAATCAGATAACAAAATACAAATGGATTGACAGTCTAACTCAGCCACTCATTAGTCAATCTATATGAGATGTTCTTCATGAAAGCTCAAGCATTGCCTCTCAATGTTTCAATCTAATGGTGTGACTATTAACTGAGACCTTGCAATTCTGCAGATTTTTTCATGTTACAATTAGCTGTCATTGGCAGGAGTAGTGACTTGAAACCTTGAGACAGACTGTTAGCTATGCTGATGTTGCACTATTTGCAATCTGACATTCTCCCAGCTATTCCTCCATGGCTTATACATTGGCATATATCCCGTTTACTTTACTGTCCTTAATTCCATATATTCCGTTCAGATATCCACATCCCTCCTTTTATCATTCTATGATAACATTTAGGATCATTCGAGGAGTATTGCATTATTGAGTAGTTCTCTAGTTTGTTGGATCATAACCCGGGAACCCTTGACCACAAGAGGGTCTGCTAACCTTGTAATCATTACTTTACAGCTGAGGTTAAGGCACCAACAATAAAACAGCAGGTAATTATTACGATGAGAACAATTGCCCCCTGTATTTGATAGGATCTCCAAGATCCACCCAGAAACCAATCAAACCTGCTAAGTTCTTTTGCCGGTGTGGATAACTTTTTCACCTCCCTCCTTATGTGATCGGCAAGGTGGGTTATGTTTTCTGAACTATCAGGAATGTAAGTGCAACATTCAGATCCTATCAGGGCACACGTTCCCCCTTTCTCAGCTAACAGGTAATCGAGGGCCATTCTGTTTTGTAATGCTACGGTCCTTATCGCTACCATTTCAGCTGTGATGCCCTCCAGAGCCTCAGCAGTGCGGTTAGCTACCTGTTCCAATATCGTTTCTTTGAATCCATTAAACAGTCTCAGTTAGGGTCAGTGGAACGGTGCGCAAAGGAATTCCCCCTTTGGAATGTATAGGGATATGTGAACACACCCAGCATCTAGTGAAGTACCCTTTTTCCGCATAAACTTAAGACATATACAAAAAGGTGTTTACATGGAGCTCTCGCCTTTGTCTTCCTTCCCGTGCGCCAAAACTGTCATATCAACACTATTATGCAGACAGTGGCATACAGACACAGTCTCATCTTATAAATAGTCCAAATATATAGCTGATAAAAATAGTTCTGTTTTCCCGTTTCCCTTCTTCCGGACTCCGTCAGTGTATTTGGCTGTCTTACGGGTAAAAGTTCAAACTGATCCTCCTTCAACTGCCTTGTTCAGCTATGGGGAAGAGGAGATCTGGAACAGAAACAGGAATTAGACTAACCAGCAAAATTTGTTTAAATGGTGATGAGCTTGCAGTGCTGCAGGTGAACCCGGGCACTTTTCCCCTCAACCTTGGCTGCAGTGGGGGTAGTTAGTGACACCTAAAAAGGCCCCGCCCATTGTGGCTCTAATCCCTTCCGAATCCATACTTCCCTGGTGTCACGAGGGACAATTCGGGTAAAACTGGGAGGTCGAGGTGAGCATCTTGAACCTGGTTGTGAACTAGTCGCAGAGCCTGAGTCAGAGAAAGAACATAGGTGGTCATCAGTCCAGCTGAGATCTCATATCTAGGAACAATTTCCATCATTAACACCTTAACAACAGTCTGAATCTTATTGTCCAGGTTAGGGTAGGCTTCAATCCATCTGCTAAACACATCTACTATTACCAACACATATTTGTAACATTGAACTTTTTGCAACTCAATGTAGTCCAACTGAAATGTCTCAAAGGGATCTTCGGGTAGGGGCGTTTTACCCCAATCACAGGGGACTCCCTTCCCTGGATTATGTTGCTGGCCAACCAGGCAACGACTATTGATGTTCTGGGTAGGCGCCTGGAGTCTAGGGTGCCACCAAGTAGCCAAAAGCGTATCACTTGTTGCCCTTGCTCCACAATGAGTAGCAAAATGCAGACATTCTATAACCCATGAGGCCAACTCGTCAGACATGCAAGTCTGTTCTGCGGGAGTGGTCCAGAGTTTAGAAACATTGTCATAAGTACATGCATAATATATCCACAACAGCTTATCTTTTTCAGGAGCGTCCTCCTGTGCTTTTATAACATCTTGGATGGTTGGCATTGTTTTTTTTTTCGACGCTAACTTATCCTTCGCAGGATTTTTAGTCTGACTCATAATTGTGGGCACTACCATCTGTTGGTCACGAGAGGCCTGTTTGGCCTCTTGGTCAGGACAACGATTCCCTATATCAACCAGAGAATTTGCGGTCGTATGGGCGGTACATTTGACAATGGCAATGCGTTGGGGAACATGAGGGCTTGCAACAAATCAGATACTAACTGTTTATGAGATATCTCATTCCCCTGTGAGGTTAGGAATCCCCTATTTTTCCATAATTGTCCGAAATCATGCGCCACCCCAAAGGCATACCTAGAGTCGGTATAGATATTGACTTTGAGATCTTTGGCCAAGATTCAGGCTCGGGTGAGGGCGAATAGTTCAGCTTGTTGAGCAGAATAGGCGGTTTCTAAAGTGGCAGATTCCAAGACCTGATTCTCCTGGTTTACTATGGCGTATCCTGAGATTCGTGTATCTTCTGGATTAATAGAAGTACTTCCGTCAACATACATAAACAATCATGACTGGGTTCTTCCTCATCTTGGGGTGGCTCAGTAAGAATACAGGCCGGATCTTCCATTGGTACATCAACTAAATATTCCCTGATTGATGTGGTCTCTTAAATTAAAGATAAGCAATCATGACTGGCTTCTTCCTCATCTTGGGGTGGCTCAGTAAGGAAACAGGCCGGATTAATTGCAGTACAGTGCCGAAAGGTCAGTTTAGGATTGCCTGTGATTTCAGTGGGTTCTGTCGGATAGAAGGCCAGTCCACATTGCCCTGCACTGGGATCTCAATCGGATCAATGGGAGTATAACTCACTTGGGAGGGGTTCTCTGCCCACATATGAGGATCCACATAGTCACGTATGCCGGAGCCAGTCTGATGCTGTAGAGTCGTTAAGACCTTCTCGGGGTCCCCATGAAATTGGACTGTTCGGCCATGTTTTATGATTTGCACATCCCGGCTATAAGGGTCAGCCGCATCTATGGCCTTGTGTACCATAACTCCCAAATCTTTAGCATTGTGAGGGGCTAATACTTCACGAGCAATATGCGGTGCCATTGTTAGGGGCTGTTTCCACAGATTCTTATCCACTTCCACAAAATCTGCCTCTCTTTCCAGTTCAGTCACTCTAGCCCTTAATAGAATTCCCTTCACTTCCCCTTCGTGATCCTGATAAAAGTTCTGCAGGTCCTGATTCTTTCCACTGGTATCGTATGCTAGGGTCACGTGATAGGGTGCCTGCAGCAGGTCCAGAGACCACCACTGAGGGGTTCTAGTGGTATAATACTGCCGCTTAAGGGTTTCCTATTTTACAATAATCCCATTATCTCCACACTCCAAATGCAACTGGAATTTGCAAAGGAGGTCTCTAGCCATCAAGTTACAGTCCAGATTGGTTGTGATAAGAACTCGATGTTCCACCGATTCTTCCTGGTAACCCATTTTAACCGGTTCTGACACTGGGAATGTCGAGATTTGTCCCAGGAATCCTGAAAGTTCCTGTGTTTCAGTAGAGGCAGGGAGTTTAAGCTTTGATTGTACAGAAGACATGAAGGCTCCCGTATCTATCAAAAAGGGTTGACACTCATTCAGAATGGGTTCGTCGTCCGGGGAGGATCCCTGCACAATCAAGCTGTGTAGTCAATTGGGGGACAATTGAACAAAGGGGTTGTTTCTGGGAGAAGTTAGTGTAAGATCCTCCTCTCCCCCCTTGTCCCCCTCCTCTTCCTTTTCCATGCTGACGGTAGGGGCAATTTTTATTCCAATGTCCTTCCTGCCCACAATTAAAACAGTCAATTCCTCTTACCCAGTCCCGGCCTCTTACGATATCATGCCGGGGACAATAGGGAGGTTTATTAGCAGAGCTCGGGCCGTTTCGTTGTTTAGTATAACCGTATCCTTGCTTATCCATTTATCCATCCAATGCAACACTACGGTTCTATTGATCCTTCCTCCCGAGATGGCTCTTCCTTTCTAGTCACATATTCAGTCTTGACCCGGGTTGGGGGCGCACCTCCCCCCTCCCCTTTCTTTTCCTGCCAATAATATCTAACTGTCCTCTCCATCTATCTGGATAGCGTGAGCAATCAAATAGTTGTTTGAAGATCACAGACATCTATAGATAGGTGGTCTGCAGCTTGTTGTGCATCAGGGTTTGGCATTGGTCTGACAGCGAATTGGTGTCGGGAACTTGGGATCCTGGAAATCATTTCTAGGCCGGAGGATGTTTCAGAGCTGTCTGACTGCTTGACAGTTCTGTGTCTTGATCGGCAGGGGTATTTGCTATGTCTTTCACAACTTGGATTGGTAGGTTGACTAGAAGATTTACGGGACTGTTTGTGATGTCGAGATATAGTTCTGCCCTTTCGAGTGTGAGATCTGGTCCTTTCGGCTATATTGCTTGTAAACTGGGGATCCGAATCACTGTCAGAGGATGAGGAGTCAGTTCGGGTTTGTTGCTTTGGTGGTATGGCGTTATTTTTAACTCCTGTTTTTACCAGAGTGTTAGGTGGAGGGTGTTGGGAAGAGGACTGGAGCAAGAGGCCAGGGGGTGCGGGAGGTGCCGTTGGGCGCTGAGTCAGTGGCCACTCATCAATTTCATCATCAGTCTCGGTTAACACAATGCCAGCCATTTTAACTCGTAATTGATAAATACCTTTCTCAGAGGTCCCAGAGGATCTCTTAGCAAGTTTCTCGTGCGCACATTCTTTCTTTAAGACGTCTACAGTTTTAACATGTGTTCCCTCTGTCAATGAAAGTCCTAATTTAATAGCATTTGTTTGCCAACTCGATGGAAGTGATGCATCTTTTAATTTCTTACAATAATGTCGCCAGGTTGCAATTAAATTTTTATCCCCTTTTCCTCGTCCCCTTCTCCAAATTAATCCCTGTGCTTTTTTTGCTACATCTACGCTTCTAGTGTCACCTAGAGGCCACTCGTCATCCCCTAATAATTTATTCAGGGCTCCTGATAATTTTCTTAAGTCTTCAGCTCTTTCAGGGAATTCCTCACGTAACTTTTGTAGCGGACTATCCGCATCCGTGGTTTTATCTAACTGATTACCCATTTTCACGCTGCTCCTCGTATTACCGTGTCGTTACGTGTTCGTGTCGTCGTGCAATTTAAACAAACTTAAAAATAGACACAGACTTTACAGAAACTAACACTGACTTTAACTAACTCCAACTAAACTAACTTTACTAATGCTAACACTTACCCGTGTCGCCGCATGGTTCGTGTCACCGCGCGATACTTAAAACTCCCACGTCGCCCCGCAGTTCACGTCGCCACGCAATCCGCGTCGACCCGTGGCTCGCGTCGCCACGCGAGTTAAGATACTTAAAACTTTAAAAGATAAACAAGGACTTCTAACACTTATCCGCGTCGCCGCGCGGTTCGCGTCACCACGCAATTTAGGATACTTAAAACTTTACTTAAAAATCTAAACACTTAAGACTTACAAAGACTTACTGACATTAGCACTGACTTTGCGCGACTCGCGTTGCTGCGCCTCTGCATCACTACGCGTCGGCGTCACTGCGCGTTTACGTCACTGCGCGTTTACGTACTGCGCGTCTACGTCACTGCGCGTTCGCTTTCCTGCACATTCGCTTCGGCCCTTCTCCTCTCGGCCGCACGCTCGCGCCGCTGCGCGTCTCGCGTTGTTTGTGCGTCTGCGCCGCTGCGGCGTTCGCGTCGGCCCTACCTTCCGAGTTGCTGCGGGGTTTTTTTTAATTCAATCAGAACCTTGGCGGGCCAAGTGATATACAAGGTCGACGTCGTATCTGAGTTGAACACCTATCCTCTATTTAAATCCCCATTTTATTCCCTGTGAGCCTAATTTTCTAATTTTGATCTCTTATGAGCCTCAATTAATTTCTTTCAGTCTCCAAATTTCCCTATCCTTTCGCGTTACTGCGCAGTTTATATTCAATCAGTCAATGAAAGCCCTAATTTAATGGAGTTTATCTGCCAACTGGACAGGAGTGATTTTTTTTTTTACTGCAGTGGAATTTTTTTCATAATTTAAAATCTCAGAACATTTTTTCTTTCAGCACCTATTTAGTACGTAACTTTTTTTTATAACTAGAGAGAAGTCTGGCACGTAGGCTGTGGACTGCTTTTCGTTATCTCAATTGTTCCAACCTCAAGGTCGTGTTATTTAATATAATTTTTTAAAAAATCCTTTTGAATCCATCTCAGTTGTTTTGCTGTGCCTTCTCTGAATGTTTTCTTTCAACAAGTTTTTCTTTTTTTTTTAACCACCGGGACCATGTAATTTTTTCTTTTTTTTTAACAAATCTATCTTTTGTGCATTTCCTGGCTCCGTAACTTATCATCCGAATATACGTTATTCAATAAGGTTCACACTCTTAAACGTCCCATATACAGGACAACACTACGAAGGGTTAAAACAAACTTTCATTCTGTTTGAGATAACACAAACCACAACTCCCCGGCTTTTTTTTTACAGTAAAAATCACAGAAGCATTTCTCATTTAAACAGTCATTCACAAGAGTCTCTTTTCTTTCCTATTAATTTTTGGATCCATGATTGATCATCGATCCCTATCTAGCTCTAACTATAACCTATCTTTCCAAGTCGCCGCTTGGTTTGCGTCAACGCGCAATTTCCCTATCTCTATCCCTATTCTAAGTTTGAAAGGTATTCACCAGATTGTCCTGGATCTCGTTCAGACACTACCTGAGAACCAGCGAGTGGCGAAACTTTCCTCAGACTTTTGAAACCGAGGGAAACTGGAGCAGTATTGAAATCATACTCACTCCAGTGGCCACTTTCCCCTCGTCTCGTCCAAGGCTAGTCTGGCTCTTAATTCGCAAGTTTTCGGCAGTCGTCCGTTGAGATCCCACTTCTGACACCAAATGTAAATTCCTGGATTCTTTTACCTCAATCTGGTTCAGTAAAATTACTGAGTCGAATACCTCTTGTGCTTTGAATAAAGCAGTCTTTATTACCGGCCAGTAAGACCTATCAGACAGAAGATATACTCTCTGGATCGAGCGTACACACTCCCTACGGATAGGTGAAGTTACATCATAAAGCGTTAACAGTTATACAGTTTTGAAATCAGATAACAAAATACAAATGGATTGACAGTCTAACTCAGCCACTCATTAGTCAATCTATATGAGATGTTCTTCTTGAAAGCTCAAGCATTGCCTCTAAATGTTTCAATCTAATGGTGTGACTATTAACTGAGACCTTGCAATTCTGCAGATTTATTTCATGTTACAATTAGATGTCATTGGCAGGAGTAGTGACTTGAAACCTTGAGACAGACTGTTAGCTGTGCTGATGTTGCACTATTTGCAATCTGACATTCTTCCAGCTATTCCTCCATGGCTTATACATTTTCATATATCCCGTTTACTTTACTGTCCTTAATTCCATATATTCCGTTCAGATATCCACACGTCTTCATGGTCAAACACAAGGTGTAACTGTTGTATTTACAAGCAGCCAATAACTTTATTTCAAAAGCCCACTGTCCCAGCTGACGACATCACTGGTGCTGATGATGTAATCAATGACCCAGTCGTGTAGATGTGGGTTGAAGTTCAAAATGGTTGAAAATTATTTTCCAGAAAGCCAATCAAAACTTATCAACATTAAAAGGAGATTAGATGGACATGTGCTCCCAGTGGGGATTTCTGCTGGTCTCCATATAAGAACATAAGAAATAGGAGCAGGAGTCGGCCAATCGGCCCCTCGAGCCTGCTCTGCCATTCAATAAGATCGTGGCTTATCTGATCTTGGCCTCAACTCCAATTTTATGCCTGCTCCCATAACCCTCGACTCCCCTGCCATTCAAAAATCTGTCTATCTCCACCTTAAATATATTCAATGACCCAGCCTCAAAAGCTCTGTGGTTGAGAGACTCACGACCCTCTTCGAGAAGAAAATCCTTCTCACCTCTGTTTTAAATGTGTGACCCATTATTCTGAAACTATGTCTCCGAGTTCTAGATTACTCCACTACGGGAAACATCCTCTCTGCATCTAACCTGTCAAGCCCCCATAGAATCTTCGGTTTCAATAAGATCACCTCTCATTCGTCTGAACTCCAGTGAGTATAGGCCCAACCTGCGCAACCTTTGTTCACTTCCCCATTCCTCACAGGAACTCTGTGCTTAAATCTGTAACAAACATATGAACATAAGAAATAGGAGCTGGAGTAGGCCATTCGGTCCCTCGAGCCTACTGCGTCATTCAATAACATCATGGCTGATCATCGACCTCAACACCTTCCTATTCTATCCCCATATCCATTGATCCCTTAATATGCACATTTCTATCGATCTCTGTCTTCAATATACTAAACGACTGAGCAGGCTCAGCTTCTGGGGTAGGGAATTCACAATATTGCCCACCCTCTGAATGAAGACATGTATCCTCATCTCAATCCTAAGTGGCCAACACCTTATTCCAAGACTGCAACCCCTGGCTCTAGACTCACCAACCAGGGGAAACATCCTCCCTGCATCTACCTTGTCAAGCCCTGTCAGAGTTTCGTACGTTTCAATGAGACCACCTCATTCTTCTAAACTTTAGAAAATATAGGCCTATTCTACTCAATCTCTCCTCATAGGACCTAATCTCCCCTTCTGCCTCCATCCCAGGACTCAGTCTGGTGAACCTTCGTTGCATGCCCTCTGTGCCCTGTATATCCTTCCTTAGGTAAGATCAAAACTATACACAGGAGTCCAGGTTTGGTCTCAACAAGGCCCTACATAATTACAGTAAGACGTCTTTACCGCAAATCCTTTTATAATAATGGCCGACATTCCATTTCATTCCTAATTGCTTGCTGTACCTGCATATTAACGTTCAGTGATTGGTGCACAGGGACACCCAGATCCGTCTGATCAACAACATTTCCCCATCTCTCACCATTTAAAAAATATTCTGCTTTTCTATTTTTCCTACCAAAGTGGATAACTTCACATTTCTCCACATGTTATTCCATTTGCCGTGGTTCTTGCCCTCTACATTCTCTTCAAGCCTCTTTGCATCCTCCTCACAACTTACATCCCCAACTAGCTTTGTGTCATCAGCAAACTTGGACATATCACACCTGGTCCCCTCATCCAAATCATTGATAGAGATTATGAATAGCTGGGGGCTAATGACAGATTATAGCATTTTCCATACTACTGATATCAGGCTAACTGATCTGTAGTTCCCCATTTTCTCACTCCCTCATTTATTAAATAGCAGGGTTATATTCGTTACCTTCCAGGCTGCGGGAACCGTTATAGAATCTATGGAATTTTGGAAGATGACAACCAATGCATCCACTATCGCTATAGCCACCACTTTCGACACCCTAGGATGTAGGCCGTCAGGTCCAGGGGATTTATTGGATTTCAGTCCCATTAATTTCTCCAGTTCTTCTTTTTTTTACTAATACTAATTTCTTTCAGATCCTAATTCTCACTAGACCCTTGGTACTCCATTATTTCCTGGAGGTTTCTTGTGTCTTCTTCCATGAAGACATACACAAAGTATTTCTTTAATTTCTCCTCCATTCCCTTATTCCCCATTATAATTTCTCAAGTCTCAGCTTGTAGGGGGCCCACATTGACTTTGGCTAATCGTTTCCTTTTTACATACCTGTCGAAGCTTTTAGTCTCTCATTTTCTATTTTCCCTTTCCTTTTCAATTTCTTGGTCCTCCTTTGCTAAATTCTGAAATCCTCTCAATCCTCCGGCTTACTGCTGTATTTGGAAAAGTTATAAGCCTCTTCCTTCGATTTAATACTAATTTAAACTTCTCTTGTTAGCCAAGGTTGGAGCACTTTTCTTGTGGGGCTTGTGTGCCTTAAATGAATGTCTGATTATTGTAAACTATGTATTAATTCCTTAAATGTTGGCCATTGCTTGTCTATCGTCAGACATTTTAATGTAGTTTTCCATTCTTACTTAGCCATCTCTCCTCTCATGTATACATAGTTTCTTTGTTTAGATTCAAGACCCTAGTTTCAGATTTAAATAAATCACTTTCAAACTTAATGTAAAATTCTATCATATTATGGTCACTCATCCCCAAGAGCCGCTTTATTACAAGGTTATTAATTAACTCTTTCTCATTGCACAATACTCGATTCAAAATGGCCTGTTCTCCAGTTGGTGCCATAACATATGATTTCGAAAACCATCTTGTACACATTCCATGAATTCGTCCTTCACACTATTATTGCAAGTTTGGTTTGCTCAGCCTATATGTCGGTTAATCTCCCCCAGGATTTCTGTATTACCCTCGTTACACGCACCTCTAATTTTGTGGAGTTATACTGTGCCCTACATTACCACTTCTGTTCGAGGTCCTATAAACAACTCCCAGCAAAGGCTTCTGTCTCTTGCTGTTTCTTTGCACCACCCAAACTGATTCTACTTCTTGGTTTTTAGAGCTAAGATCATTTCGCTAATGTCTTCATTATCAGATATCCCTCCTCCTTTTTCATTTCGCCTATCTCTTCTAAAAGTTAAATATCATTGAATATTTAGTTCCCAACTGTGGTCACTTTGCAACCATGTCTCTGTAATGTCTGTTCGATCAAACCTATTAAGTTCTGTTTGCACTAGTAATTCATCTATTTTGTTTCTGCGACAGCACCTCCCAAATCTGCCACCTCTAACACCCAGAAGGTCAAGGGCAGCAGGTGCATAGTAATATCAGCGCCTCAAGTTCCCACCCAAGTCACACACCATTCTGACTTAGAAATATATCGGCATTCCTTCATTGTCGCTGGGTCAAAATCGTGGAACTCCCTCCCTAACAGCACTGTGGGAGGACCATCAACCCACGGACGGCAGAGGTTCAAAAATGTGGCTCGCCATCACCTCTGAAAGGGCAATCCGTGATGGGCAATAAATGTCCAACTTACAACGACACCCACATTCCGCGGATAAATAAAACAAGAATATCCTTAATTTGTGACTAACTGAGCAATATGATAACCATGAGCTGCCGTTTGATGACGTACCACATACGAGGCATGTTAACAACATTGAATGACGTGGGATAAAATGGCAGCATGGATACATTATTGGCAAAGGGACAACAAGCAGGGAGTTGTGGTGAATGGCTGTGTTTCGGACTGGCGGAGGGTGTATAGTAACGTCCAAGGTTCAGTACTCGGACCATTACTGGCTTTGATAGACATGAATGAATTGGACTTGGGGGAGCAGGGCGCAAGTTTACAATTTGCCGAAAGCACGAAACTTGGAAGCGTGGCGAAAAGTGAGGAAGGTAGCAATAGACTTCAAGAAGACATAGACTGGCTGGTGGCATGCGCGGACAAAGGGCCGATGGAATTCAGTGCAGAGAATTGTAAGGTGATACGTGTTGTAGCAAGAATAAAGAGAGACCGTACAAACTCAATGGTACAATTTTAAAGGGGGCGCAAGAACAGACAGATCTGGGAGTGTTTGTGCACAAATCTTTGAAGGTGTTGGATAGGCTAATAAAGCAGTTAGCAAAGCATATGGGACGCCAGGCTTTATACATGAGAACACAAGAAATCGGAGCAATTTTGCCCCTCGAGCCTACTCCACCATTAAATAGTATGATGGCTGATCTGCTCTTGGCCTCAACTCCACTTCCCTGCCCACTTTCCATATCCCTTGACTTGGTTATCATTCAAATATTCATCTACCTCCACCTTAAATATATTCAATGGCCCACCCGCCAGAGCTCTCTGGGTACAAGAGTTCCAAAGATTCATGACCATCTGAGAGAATAAATTCATCCTCATTACCGTATTAAATGGGCAAACCCTTATTCTGGAACTATGCCTCGGGTTCGAGATTCCCCCTCGAGTGGAAACGTCCTAACTGCATCATCCGTGTCAAGCCCCCTCAGAATGTTATAATTTTCAGTACGATCACATCTCATGCCTCCAAAAGCCAATGAGTATATGCCCAACCAGCTCAATATTTCTTCATAAGGCAACCCCTTCATCTCAGCAATCAAACTCATGCACCTCCACTGAAATGCATCCAATGCAATATATCCCTCCTTAAATAAGGAGACCAACCTGCACGCAGTACTCCAGGTGTGGTCTCACCAATGCCCTGTACAGTTGTAGCAGGACTTCCCTACTTTTATCCTCCATCCCCCTTGCAATAAAGACTAACATTCCATTTGTCTTCCTGCATGCTATGTTTTTTCCATGCATATTAACCCCGGATCTTAACCTATCTATATAGTTTTGCATATTATTTGCATCCTCCTCACAACTTTTTTTCCCACCTATCTTTGTATCCTCCGCAAATTTGGCGACAGTACACCCAATCCGTTCATCAAAGTAATTGATATAGATGGTATATAATTGAGGACAAACACTGATCTCTGTGGCACCCCAAGAGTTACAGTTTGCCACCTCTCTGTTATGTGTTAGTTAGCCAATAGTCTATCCATGTTAATATATGACCCCCAACCCCCAATCACTTATCTTGTGCAGTAACCTTCTATGTGGCAGCTTATCACATGTTCCCTGGAAATCCAAATACATTACATCTACTTGTTCCCCGTTAACCACCCTGCTCGTTGCATCCACAAAGAACTCTATAGCAAATTTGTCAAACACGATTTCACTTTTATAAAACCATGCTGACTCTGTTTGATTATATTATGATTCTCTAAATGGCCTGATACTATTTACTTAATATTGGACTCCAACATAACTGATCCATAGTTTACTGCTTTCTGTCTTCCTCCTTTATTTAATAGCGCCGTTACAATTGTCATTAAAATCGGGGATGCTCAAGGGGCCAGTATGAGGAGCGCAGATATCTTGCGGAGTTGTGGGGCTGGAGGAAATTACAGAGATAGGGAGGAGCACCACCATGGAGGGGTTTGAGAAATTAAGGAATATAATTTTCAAATCAAGGCATTGCTTAAGCAGGAAACAATGTCGGTCAGTGAGCACAGTGGTGATGGGTGAATGAGACTTATTCTGTGTTAGGGCATGGGCAGCAGAGTCTTGGATGACCTCACGTTTACATAAGGTACACCGTGGAAGCCAGCCACGGCAAGTCTCGAGGTAACAAATGCATGGATGAGGATTTCAGCAGCAGATGACCTGAAGCAGGAGCAGGGTCAGGTGATGTAATGGAGCTGGAAATAGGCAGTCTTAGTGATGTCACGGATATGTGGTCAGAAGCTCACCTCAGGGTCCAATATTGCACCAAGGTTGCAAACAGTTAGGTTCAGCCTCAGACATGTGGCAGGGAAAGGGAAGGAGTCGGTGGCTGCGAAATGCACAAGGTTCCACAAAAGAGACTGTTCGCTAAAATGAGTGAAATTGAAGGCAAATTATTGGAGTGGTTGGAAGATTGTTTAGATGGTCGAAGACAGGGAGTAGGGATAATGTGAATATATTCGAATTGGAATGTCGAACTAGTGGTGTCCCACAAGGATCTGTGCTGGAGGATCAACTATTCACTCAATTTATTAATGACATGGACAACATTACAGAGAGCCAAATATCCAAGTTTGCCGATGGTACAAAGTAAGTCGTGTAGATATAGTAAGTAGTGTAGATATAGGCACAACATTACAAAGATAAATTGATAGATTAAGTGAGTGAACAAGGCTGTGGCAGATGGATTATAAAACACACAAGCGTGACTTCATCCATTTTGAACCTGAGAGAATTAGATCGAGTATTTTTTGAGTGGTATAAAACTGGGAGCCGTGGGTAGATTTAGGGGCCCATGTACATACACTAAAATATAGTAGTCAGGTGCAAAATATATTCACAAAGGCTAAAATAATTTTAGTCTTTAGATCTACAGTGCTGGAATATAAAGAAGAGAATGTATTACTAAACTATAAAAAGCCCTGATTACATCATATCTGCAGTATTGTGCACAGTTCTGGGCACCGCACCTTAGAAATGATATATTGGCCGTGGAGAATGTTACCAGGGCTCCGTGTTAAATTGTGAGGATAGATTAAATAAACTAGGCTTCTGGTCGTTGGAATACAGCAGGTTAGGGAGCGATTTCATTGGGTGTATTGGACTTGGAAAGGAATTGAAGGGTAGATGGAGAGACACACTTTCCGCTGGCGGAGGACTCTAAGACAAGGGAACACAACCTTAAAATCCCAATCTGGCCATTCGGGAGAAACGTTGGGAAACACTTCTTCACTCAAAGGGTGGTAGAAGTGAGGAGCTCTCTCCAACAAAAGGCAGCAGATGCTATCTCAATGAATAATTTTAAATCAGAGGTAGACGAAGGTTTTCTAGCCAAGGGTATTACGGGATATGGAGCCAAGGCGTGAGGACACAGATCAGCCACAATCTCATTGACTGGAGGAATAGGCTCGAGGGGTTGATACATATTAATGCTTGGGGGTCACCAGACATCAGAGGGCGCCGCAGTCGGAGGTCATCGGGATTTACACATGTGGCATGTGTGCTTGGTCATCTGTTTCTAAGCTGGGTGTCTTTGTCACACAGACACTCTCGGGCTGGAATAAAGATGGATCAGGTTGCACCTGAGTGAGTTTACAGCAACAAGACACTTGAGTCATTACAATTGGCGACGAGGTAATTTAAGACCCTTCGCATGCACAACGGGCACATTGGAAATCCTGGAGAGATTTGTGAAGGGTGAGGATTGGGCAGATTTTGTCAACCGCCTGGATCAGTATTTTGTGGCCAACAGCATGGAGGCAGAGACCTACACAGTGAAGCACAGGGCAATTCTCCTCACCGTTTGTGGTCTGAAAATTTACGGCTTCATAAAGAATCTTCTCTCGCCTATACTTTCGGTGGAAAAAGTGTATGAAGAATTGCGTAGGTTGGTGGGTAACCATCTGAAGCCACAGAGGGGATCATCATATCACGCTACCGTTTCTACACACATGTTCGTGCTGAGGGTGAGGATGTGTCTGGATTTATTGCTGACGTGCGACGTCTTGCTGAGCCGTGCAAGTTCAGGAACGTGCTGGAAGACATGCTGCGTGATGTCTTCGTGCTGGACATCAGCCATGATGCGATCCTCAGGAAGCTGTTGGCTGCAGAGATGCTGGATTTGAAAAAGGCCATCGCAATTGCCCAGGCTTGCATGACGACGGATGATAATTTGAGGCAGATATTATTGATGAGTCAGAGTTCCCCGGCAAGTACTGTAAACAAGATGGCGCCGTTTTCGGGCAGAGCTGCTTACACGAAACCTGCCGCTGCTCAGAGCCCGCCAACTGCTTCGATCCAGATTTCACCCTGTTGGCATTGTGGGGGCAATCATCGGCATCATCAGTGTGACTTTCGACAATATTCATCAAATGAATGTTCGAAAGTGGGGCATCTTCACAGGATGTGTCAGTTTCCCCTCTTTCTGCTCTGCAGATAAAGGCAGCATTCGAGAACAAACTCGTTTGTAACAGGTAATTGTCGGTTGAGCACATGATTTGACAACGAGACTTGTTGATCAAGCCTCATTGACAAAGGCAACAAAACTGGCCACCAGCACCAGGTGTCTTTCACTTGTTGATCCCAAATTTTCAGCAGCTGGGACAACATGAATTCAGATCCACCGAAATTTGAACTTGAATCACTGGATTCAGAATCCAGAGTGCTCACCATTACACCATGGAACCAACCATAGCAAAAAATTGTAAACTTTTCCCAAAACAACAAAATCATCTCCAACATTACAATTTGGCTCGGCCTCTTCTCATCCATAATGTCAGTTTCCCCTCTTTACGCTCTGCTAATTATTGATGCAGAGCAATTCACATAGATGCCGTCAACCATCAAAAGTCCTGTCATTATCCACAGCGGTTCCGCCAATTTTCTGATCGCAAAGCACTTTCAGTCCTTGTCCTTGTCCAGAAAATTACAAAGGAGGAAATTGGGGAGCTTAATCACAGGGAAAGGAGAACATTTTTGATTTGTGCAGTTCCGGTCAGAGAAATGTTTGTAAAAGGAACTTTTTGCAGAGAGAGGGATTGAGCATTTCAGCTTGTTGCTGAACCCTTCTCTCTGGGCACTGATCTAAGCAGTAGTTTCTGTAGTGTAGTGGTTATCATGTTTGTCTCACACGCGAAATGACCTTAGTTTGATCCCAGGCAGAAATATTATTTTTGAAACAAAAACTTGTGTGCGATAAAATTGAACAAAAGCAGTCCGGGTCACATTGTCGCATGATGCAAGCTGCCTCAGACCCGGGCGAAAGCTCCCCGTACACCGAGCACACGCTCAGGAAAACCCCGGAGGAGAGGATATCCCGGTCACTGGGCCTTCCAGCAACACTGAACAAGCGCCTGGTCTGAAACTTTCCAGAGTAATAATTTGCAGCTACTTCCTTCACCAGTCAGGATGGCCGAGTGGTCTAATGTGCTGTGTTCAGGTTGAAGTTTCCTCTTGAGGCATGGGTTTGAAACCCACTCCTGACATTAATTGTATTTAATTACAAACTCATTTGTTTTGACACCACTCTGAAGTGCATTTGGACATCCATCGAACTTCATAAAATTACTCCACATCAACGACAAACGGTAATATCAAAGTTACTTCAGAACAGCCTCGATCCCCGGTGGCTGTCGCGAAAGCAATGGTTTTGTGAAGCATTGAAATGTGCCCTCGAAATATCTGGCACTGCTAATTTAAAAACACGGTTATAAGTTGTTTCAGTGCAAAAGAAGGCAGGCTCGAAGGGCCAAATGTCCGACTCCAGCTCCTGGTTCTTGTGTTCTTATGCAGAGCACAGAACAAATGATTAAATTATCAACTCTCCCTCAGTTCGCAATTCTTTCATTGTGCAAAAGAAGTTTATAGGTTCATTAATAATGTTTCCCCGTGAAAACAACATAAGATTTAAGGAAAATTAATCGCCCAACGTGGGGCTCGAACCCACGACCCTGAGATTAAGAGTCTCATGTTCCACAGACTGAGCTAGCCGGGTTTCTCAACAGCTGTCCTGTCAATCCCCTTCAGAATATTGTCCGTTTCAATGAGATCACCTCTCTTTCTTCTGAACTCCAGAGAGTATCGGCATATTCTACACAATCTCTCACCATAAGACAGTCTTATCATCCCAGGAATCAATCTGGTCAATCTCCGTTGTACCACCTCTCAGGCAAGTGTATCCTTCCTCAGATAAGGAGACCAAAACTGTGTGCAGTACTCCAGGTGTGTTCTCACCAGAGCCCTGTACAATTGTAGCAAGACTTCCTTACTCTTGTACTATGGGCTATTTATCAGGTACTATGGGCTGAATATCCTGTTTTTCTGCTGATTCTACGGTTGTATAAAAATGTATTAAAATTTAACAGTCACTCGGCAAACTTATTTGTATTTCCTTCAGTGTGCAACACATGTGGATGGATTAATGATGATTGAAACAATTATTCAGTATCTCACAGACTTCAATTATTTTTGTCAACTTGCTCTGTAAAAATGCTTTCTGTGACCGAGAATGAAACCCAGACCACGGCAGTGAGAACACCAAATCCTAACCACTAGACTACCAGGGAACACTGCTTACAGCCTCTGCGATAGCTTTAAATATAGTCAGCTTACAATCACAGCTGAGAATTGTGCGGTGACACGGCGTGTAACTGGATTTGCTGGGAGCTGCGTGGAGAACACCAGCGGCAGGTCGGGGCCATAAAAGGAGCGGTGAGCGGCGGCCTGGAAGCAACGTGGTGGTGTACCACGACAAGGTACAACGCGAGCTGGTGTAGGAGGGTGACGGCAGCGTAGTGTTATGCCATCAAAGTCCAGGTCGGTGATTGAAGCGTGGGCAGGTACAGCAGGAGCAGCGAGAGACTGGGGAGGTTGTGATCGGGGCCCAGGGGCGGGGTGAGTTCAGGGCTCGGGGCCCAGGGACAGCACGGGCCAGCCCACACTGCGATATGTGTGTACACCAAATCCGTGCAGCAGAGCTGGTCTCCAGTCGTCCAGGCGTTCGAGCAGCAGGAAGGTGGAGCGAGCAGCGCCCTATAAAGGCCCAGCAGGACTCGGGGATCGGCGGCAGTCGGAGGTGTAGCTGGAGGAGGAGCAGCGAGCAGCGAGCTACAGCTGGTGCAGGATCAAAAGTAAGAAAGAAGCTTAAAGTAATCGAAGGGTAACGTCACAACCAAGAGGGTTAGTGATTGGCTGGTTGAGTAGTGCGTAGTTTTCCTTTTGATTTTCTTTCTTCTTGTTCTTAGCAGTAAGAAACCTTGTCATTGTTGAAAAATTAATTAATTTAAGGGTTAAGTCATGGCAGGAGAGCCCAGACTTGTGTCATGCTCCACCCGAGCTATGTGGGAAGACAGCGACGCTTCCAGCATCCCTGACGACTGCATGTGCAGGAAGTGTATCCAGCTGTAGCTCCTGGCAGACCACATTGTGGCACTGGAGCTGCACATGGATTCACTCTGGAGCATCCGCGATGCTGAGGAATTCGTGAATAGTATGTTTAGTGAGTTGGTCATACCACAGGTAAAGGTTAATCAGGCAGATAAGGGATGGGTGACCAAAAAAAAGAGCAGTGGAAGGAAGGTACTGCAGGTGTTCCCTGCAACCATCTCTCTCCAAAACAGATACACCACCTTGGGTACTGTTGGGGGAGATCACTCATCAGGGGAAGGCAGCAGCAGCCGTCCATGGCACCAGGGTTGGCTCTGCTGCACAGGACGGCAGGAAAAAGAGTGGGAGAGCTGTAGTGATAGGGGATTCTATTGTAAGGGGAATAGTTTGGCGTTTCAGCGGGCGCAAACGAGACTCCAGGATTGTTTGTTGCCTCCCTGGTGCAAAGGTCAAGTATGTCTCGGAGCGGCTAAAGCGCATTCTGGAGGGGCAGGGTGAACAGCCAGCTGCAGTGGTGCATATTGATACCCACGATATAGATAAAAACGTGATGAAGTCCTACAAGCTCTTTAGGGATCTAGGAGTTAAATTAAAAAGTAGGACATCAAAGGTAGTAATCTCACGATTGCTACCAGTGCCACGTGCTAGTCAGAGTAGGAATTGCAGGATAGCTCAGATGAATACGTGGCTTGAGGAGTGATGCAGAAGAGAGGGATTCAAATTCCTGGGACATTGGAGCTGGTTCTGGGGGAGGTAGGACCAGTACAAACCAGACAGTCTGCACCTGGGGAGGATCGGAACCAATGTCCTAGGGGCAGTTTCTGCTAGTGCTGTTGGGAAGAGTTTCAACGAATATGGCAGGGGGATGGGAAGCTATGGAGGGAGACAGAGGGAAGTAAAATGGGACAGAAGCAAAAATGGAAAGAAGAAAAGTAAAAGTGGAGGACAGAGAAACCCAAGGCAAAAATCGAAAAGGGCCACATTACAGTAAAAGTCTAAAGAGACAAAGTGTGATAAAACGACAACCTGAAAGCTCTGTGCCTCAATGCGAGGAGTATTCGTAATAAGGTGGATGAATTAACTGCGCAGGCAGCTGTTAGTGAATATGATATAATTGAGATTATGGAGACATGACTCCAGGTTGATCAAGGTTGGGAACTCAACATCCAGAGGTATTCAACATTCAGGAAGGATAGACAGAAAGAAAAAGGAGGTGGGGTAGCGTTGCTGGTTAAAGAGGAAATTAATGCATTAGTAAGGAAGGACATTAGCTTGGATGATGTGGAATCTGTATAGGTAGAGCTACGGAATACCAAAGGGCAGAAAACGCGAATGGGGGTTGTGTACAGACCAGCAAACAGCAGTAGTGAGGTTGGGGACAGCATCAAACAAGAAATTAGAGATGCGTGCAATCATGGGCAACTTTAATCTGCATTTAGATTGGGTAAACCAAACTGGTAGAAATACGGTGGAGGAGCATTTCGTGGAGTGTATTAGAGATGGTTTTCTAGATTAATATGTCGAGGAACCAACTCGAGGGCTGGCCATCCTCAACTGGGTGATGTGTTATGAGAAATAACTAATTAGCAATATTGTTGTGCGAGGCCCCTTGGGGAAGAGTGATCATAATATGGTAGAATTCTTTATTAAGATGCAGAGTGGCACAGTTAATTCAGAGACGCAGGACCTGAACTTAAGGAAAGGTAACTTCGATGGTATGAGACATGAACTGGCTAGAATAGACTGGCGAATGAAACTTAAAGAGTTGACAGTGGATCGACAATGGAAAACATTTAAAGATCACATGGATGAATTTCAACAATTGTACATCCCTGTCTGGAGTAAAAATAAAATGGAGAAGGTGGCTCAACCGTGACTAACAAGGGAAATTAGGAATAGTGTTAAATCCACGGAAGGGGCATATAAGTTGGCCAGAAAAAGCAGCAAACCTGAGGACTGGGAGAAATTTAGAATTCCGCAGAGGAGGATAAGGATTTAATTAGGAAGGGGAAAATAAGAGTATGGGAACATAAAAACTGACTGCAAAAGCTTCTATAGATATGTGAAGCGAAAAAGATTAGTGAAGTCAAGACAGAGTTAGATATGGCCCTTGCGGCGAAAGGGATCAAGGGGTATTGAGAAAAAGCAGGAACGGGGTACTGATGCAATGATCAGCCATGATCTTATTGAATCGTGGTGCAGGCTCGAAGGGCCGGATGGTCTACTCCTGCACCTATTTTCAATGTTTCTGTGATTCTATGTTTCTATGTCCCTTGCAATCGGAATCATGTGAATTTCTAATGGAGAACTGGGCTTGTATTCACTGGAGTTCAGAAGAATGAGAGGGGATCTCATAGAAACGTTTAAAATTCTGACGGGGTTAGACAGGTTAGATGCAGGAAGAATGTTCCCAATGTTGGGGAAGTCCAGAACCAGGGGACACAGTCTAAGGATAAGGGGAAGCCATTTAGGACCGAGATGAGGAGGAATTTCTTCACCCAGAGAGTGGGGAACCTGTGGAATTCTCTACCACAGAAAGTTGTTGAGGCCAATTCACTAAATATATTCAAAAAGGAGTTAGATGAAGTCCTTACTATTAGGGGAATCAAGGGGTATGGTGAGAAAGCAGGAATGGGGTACTGAAGTTGCATGTTCAGCCATGAACTCATTGAATGGCGGTGAAGGCTAGAAGGGCCGAATGGCCTACTCCTGCACCTAGTTTCTATGTTTCTATGTTTCTATGTTTCTATGAAATGGCAGACCAATTGATCAATACTTTGGTTCCGTCTTCACGAAGGAAGACACATATAACCTTCCGGAAATACTAGAGGACCGAGCGTCTTGCGAGAAGGAGGAACTGAAGGAAATCCTTATTAGTCAGGAAATTGTGTTAGCGAAATAGATGCGATTGAAGGCCAATTAATCCCCAGGGCCTGATAGTCTGCACCCAGAGTACTTAAGGAAGTGGCCCTCGAAATAGTGGATGCATTGATGATCATTTTCCAACATTCTATAGACTCTGGATCAGTTCCTTTGGATTAGAGGGTAGCTAATATAACCCAACTTTTTAAGAAAGGAGGGAGAGAGAAAACAGGGAATTATAGACTGGTTAGCCTGACATCGGTAGTGGGGAAAATGCTGGAATCAATTATTAAAGATGTAATAGCAGCGCATCGGGAAGGCAGTGACAGGATCCATCCAAGTCAGCATGGATTTATGAACTGGAAATCATGCTTGACAAATCTTCGAGAATTTTTTGAGGATGTAACCAGTAGAGTGGACAAGGGAGAACCAGTGAATTTGGATGTGGACTTTCAAAAAGCTTTTGACAAGGTCCCACACAAGAGATTAATGTGCAAAATTAAAGCAAATTGTATTGGGGTAATGTATTGACGTCGATAGAGAACTGGTTGGCAGACAGGAAGCAAAGAGCAGGAATGAACAGGTTCTTTTCAAAATGGCAGGCAGTGACTAGTGGGGTATCGCAAGGTTTAGTGCTGGGACCCCAGCTCTTTAAAATGTACATTAAGAATTTAGACGAAGGAATTGAATGTAATATCTCCAAGTTTGCAGATGACACTAAGCTGGCTGGCAGTGTGAGCTGTGAGGAGGAAACTAAGAGGCTGCAGGGTGAATTGGTCAGGTTAGGTGAGACGGCAAATGCATGGCAGATGCAGTATAATGTGGATAAATGTGAGGTTATCCACTTTGGTGGCAAAAACAGGAAGGCAGAATATTACCTGGATTGTGAGAGATTAGGAAAAGGGGAGGTGCAATGCGAGCTGGGTGTCATGGTACATCAGTCATTGAAAGTTGGCATGCAGGTATAGCAGGCAGTGAAGAAGTTAAATGGCATGTTGGCCTTCAGAGCAAGATTTGAGTATAGGAGCAGGGAGGTCTTACTGCAGTTGTACAGGGCCTTGGTGAGGACACACCTTTGATCTCCTAATACACCTTTGATCTCTAACCTGCGGAAGGGCTGTTGAGAGAGTGCAGCGAAGGTTCACCGGACTGATTCCCGAGATGGCAGGACTGACATATGAAGAAAGACTGGATCGACTAGCCTTATATTCACAGGAATTTAGAAGAATGAGAGGGGATCTCATTAAACATATAAAATTCTAATGGGATTGGACATGTTAGATGCATGAAGAATGTTCCCAATGTTGGGGAAGTCCAGAACCAGGAGTCACTGTCTAAGGATAAGGGGTAAGCCAGTTAGGACTGAGATGAGGAGAGACTTCTGCACTTAGAGAATTGTGAACCTATGGAATTCTCCACCACAGAAAGTTGTTGAGGCCAGTTCGTTAGATGTGTTCAAAAGGGAGTTAGATGCGGCCCTTACGGCTAAAGGGATCAAGTGGCGTGGAGAGAAAGCAGGAATGGGGAACTGAAGTTGCATGATCAGCCATGATCATATTGGATGGTGGTGAAGGCTCGAAGGGCCTGCACCTGCACCTATTTTCTGTGTTTCTATTATAATTGAACTGTTTAAAACTGTAGTTAGGCCAAAGCGAGAGTACTGAGCACTGTTCTGGTCACCAAATCACAGGAAATGTTAATTGAACTGCAAAGGGTACAACGGAGATTCACAAGGATTTTGCCAGGACTGGACAATTTTAGCCATGAGACATGATTGGATAGCCTGCGGTTGTTTACTGTGGAACAGAGAATGCGGAGGGGGAGACTTGATTGCGGTGCATGAAATGATGTGGGGCCCAGATAGAGTGGGTTACTATGGAGCTAATTCCCTCAGCAGAGATGGAAATTACCAAGCGGGAGAGAATTAAATAAAGATTTAAAGGATTAGAGGGGATTAGTGAAGAACACTTCTGAACCCAAACACTAGTGTGGGTTTGGAGGTCACTGCCTGAATGGTAGTAAATGCAGAAAACCGCATCGTATTTACAAAGGGTTTGGTTATGCACGTGAAGTGCTGCAACCGACACGGCTACGGACCAAGAGCTGGAAAGTGAGATTAGGCTGGAGAGCTCCTTTTCAGCCCACATAGACACGGTGGGCCCAATGGCCGCCCTCTGTGCTGTAACCTTCTGTGATTCTACCATTCCCAGTATTTCCTTATAAGTTTTTTAAGAAAAGGCAATTGTGTCATTCTTTTAGCAATGTGAGACTTTTGTCTCCGGGTCTTCTGGGCTTTATCTGATTGGGAATTGTGCTTATGTTATTAAAAGTCTTGCTGTGAAAGTTGTTGATATCATCTGTTTGTTCAGTAACTTTAACTAAACCCAGTCAGCAGGGGGCCCGATGTTATAACTGGATGGATTCTCTCGCCTATAAATAAGAGGAATCTTCTCATTGTATCAATCGGTGAATTGCTCCCAGCATTAATACCAACCATCGATTCATCGATTCGAATCACAAGGGAAAATGTCTCTTGGTTTTCTCATCAAGCTCCAGATTCTATGGGCAATTTTTGATGTCCAAAAGATTTACTATCCTCTGCTGGCTGCTGTGTGTGTCCCTGGTAAGTTCCTCCTTTCAGTCGGTATTTCAATAACCCGAGATTAACAGTAAATGGCTTCTTAGTCCCCGTGTCCAGCTTTTTATTCAATTACTTTCCTTGCAGTATAGCAACGAATAAACTTCAAAAATACATCGATGTCTGAAAACACTTTGGGGCATCCTGTGGTCATGAAAGGTGCTGCACTCCGGCAATTCATTCATTCATTCATTGATAGAAACATAGAAACATAGAAAACAGGTGCGGGAGTAGGCCATTCGGCCCTTCGAGCCTGCACCGCCATTCAATGAGATCATGGCTGATCATTCCCTCAGTACCCCTTTCCTGCTTTCTCTCCATACCCCTTGATCCCTTTAGCCGTAAGGGCCATATCTAACTCCCTCTTGAATATATCCAATGAACTGGCCTCACCAACTCTCTGCGATACAGAATTCCACAGGTTAACAACTCTCTGAGTGAACAAGTTTCTCCTCATCTCACTGCTAAATGTCCTACCTTTTATCCTAAGATTGTGTCCCCTGGTTCTGGACTTCCCCAACATCGGGACCATTCTTCCCGCATCTAACCTGCCCAGTTCCGTCAGAATCTTACATGTTTCTATGAGATCCCCTCTCATCCTTCTAAACTCCAGTGTATAAAGGCCCAGTTGATCCTGTTTATCCTCATATGTCAGTCCAGCCATCCCGGGAATCAGTCTGCAGAACCTTCGCTGCACTCCCTCAATTGCAAGAACGTCCTTCCTTAGGTTAGAAGATAAAATTAAACACAATATTCCAGTTGAGGCTTCACCAAGACCCTGTACAACTGCTGTAAGATCTTCCTGCTCCTGTACTCAAATCCCCTAGCTATGAGGGCCAACATACCATTTGTCTTCTTCACCGCCTGCTGTACCTGTATGTCAACTTTCAATGACTGATGAACCATGACACCCAGGTCTCGTTACACCTCCCCTTTCCCTGATCTGCTGCCATTCAGATAATATTCTGCCTTCGTGTTTTTACCCCCAAAGTGGATAACCTCACATTTATCCACATTATACTGCATCTGCCATGCATTTTCACACTCACCTAACCTGTCCAAGTCACCCTGCAGCCTCTTAACATCCCCCTCACAGCTCACACTGCCACCCAGTTTAGTGTCATCTGCAAACTTGGAGATATTACACTCAATTCCTTCATCTAAATCGTTGATGTATATTGTAATGAGCTGGGGTCCCAGCACTGAGCCCTGCGGCACTCCACTAGTCACTGCCTGCCATTCTGAAAAGGACCCGTTTATCCCTACTCTCTGCTTCCTGTCTGCCAACCAGTTCTCTATCCACATCAGTACATTACCCCCAATACCATGATCTTTGATTTTGCGCACCAATCTCTTGGGTGGGACCTTGTGAAAAGCCTTTTGAAATCCAAATACACCACATCCACTGGTTGTCCCTTGTCCACTCTGCTCGTTACTTCCTCAAAAAATTCCAGAAGATTCGTCAATCCTGATTTCGCATTCATTAATCCATGCTGACTTGGACCGGTCCTATCACTGCTTTCCAGATGTGTTGCTATTTCGTCCTTAATGATTGATTCCAACATTTTCCCCACGACTGATGTCAGGTTAACCGGTCTATAATTACCCGTTTTCTCTATCCCTCCTTTTTTAAAAAGTCGTGTTTCATTAGCTCACGTCCAGTCCATAGGAACTGATCCAGAGTCGATAGACTGTTGGAAAATGACCATCAATGCATCCTCTATTTCTAGGACCACTTCCTTCAGTACTCTTTCTTCCTTCCTTTCTCTAGCCTCTCTGTTGTTTTGTGAATCGCTCCTGTGTGTGTTTGATTCTGGTCCATGCTGCACTGATGTGAACTCCCATTCATTGCTAGCAGTTCAATGGATGCTGTGTCTTTCATTTGTCATTATTAGTTCCATTTCAGCAATCGTATTTAGATCTGACTCTTCTGTCAGGCGATGGGACCAGCCATACTACTTATTCTCTCACTTTAAAGGGGATACTTTGCTGTAAATTCTGAGTCCGAGTTTCGGCTGAGAAACTGTTCCATGATCTCACACAAATTAGACAATTTCTGCATTATACAGTTGATTATTTAATTGTACAAATGAGTCAGAACAGTTAGCTGACAGAATCATTGATAATACAATCTGATTCAGCTGCCGCACTTTCCATCATTTCCAGTTTTAAGTTATGTCACTGTTTCTGAATAGTTAAATTACAGTTCTGATTTTGATCCCGGTTTATTATTATGCAGTACATTTAATGGTTTGATTACTGAGACTGAATCTGCATTATCAATTGAATCCCGTGCCTGCCTGATACAGTTCATCATATGGCTGATCGAATGTATAGTCATTGTAGCGTAGTGTTTTGTTAGTGACACCATTCGTGTTGGATTGTGATTTATTCATTATATGAATTAAAAGCCGAGTGCACTCACACCACTTGAGGAAAAGAGCAAGAGTCACAGTGTTTGAATAGAATGGAAATATTTGCCGGCACAGATCCGATGCACCGATTGGCCTCCTCCTGTGCTCTACTATTCTACGATTTTACGATTCACGCTTCTGAAACCCAGTTTTGGAGTAATGGCCTGGGATTTGCTCTCAGCATTTGCCATCATTACAACTGTGAATCTGAGAGCAATGTCCGGAGTAAGCACATGCACAGTTACAGGTGGAAATCCAGGAGTTGCTGCCAGTCATTCCATGTTCCTCCACAGGACTCGCTGTTAAACTCCCCACAGCCGGCAATCAATTCAACTCGCTGACATAAATTAAACTTTTATGCTGTTGTATCTCTCTTAAAAGCCCCGGAAATAGTCAAGCCTTGTTGAAAGAGACGTAACTTTGTTTTTGATGGTGTATTACACTCTAATTACTTCTGAACCGTCGTCCTGGCACTAAACATCGAATTTTATACCGACGTTATGTCAAAATCTTCCACAATGATAAAACTTCCAAGTTATTTATAACTTGAAAAACATGTTTCCTTATATTATTTCAGTTTCTACATTATTCCTGTAAATGTCCCAATCTATATTTCACTCTCTGTAAAATAATTAAAACGTGAAGGATAATCAGTGCATTTTACTTCCCAATTTGCAATCTGTGAATTGTTCAATATGATTGGCTGCTGAGCCAGCTTTATGACATCACTGTTGCTGGAGTCTGGAGATCCCCTATACTTGCCTCAAATGCAAGTTACTATCAGCGGGGTGATATTGATGCCACAGGAATCACTGGATCTTTGTATGCAGCATTGTTCGAGGTCAGCGGTGAGCACCATCACGTTTCCACTGACCGCAAAATCTGGGCGATTATAGTTTGAATCATATTATTCCACTATTTACAGTAAGAGCAGCATTGTTCCAACTGTAACCTGTAAGGTAATTGAGAAATTGTGGGGAAAAATGAATAATATTAAGGGGACATTCTCCGCCGTTGTATTCTTGGTGCAGCACATGACACGTGAACATGAATTTCCAATTGCCGAGTGTAGAATCAGAGAATGGTTACAGCACAGAAGGACATACGGCCAATCTAGCCTGTGCCAGATCTCTGCAAGGGCACTTCAGCTATTCCCACTCCCCATCCTTTCCCCTGAGCCCGAGGAGTTGTTTCCTTCAGAAGAGCACAGGATATCAGTTACTCGGCTCCTCGAATGTTAATCCATCGGGAATCCAATGGGAAAAGCATCAGGATTGGAATCATATCTAATATCCAAAACAAACATTAATTCAGAATTGAACATTTTGTATTTGGAGTACAAATGTTGAACAATATTTCTACATGAGATGTAAACTAGTTGTAATTTTAAATGTATATGCGACAGGCTCGCGAGGGAGATGGTGGAAGCAGTGAGAGTTGACTCATTCAGAGGCAAGTTCGATAAATATGCTTCAAAAATTACCTTTCCAGGATAGAGTGTATGTGTCTTTCCCCTCGCCCCACACCAAACCTACATCCTTCTGTGACCGCCCTGGAAAACTCTCTCTCCCGACTTTCTTACAACTGCACTTACGAGATCCCAACTGTCCAGCCTTCGGCCCTCCATTCACCACGATATTTCTGCAGCTACCGATCTGCTCAACCACACCCTCACCACCACATTTGTTGGCCCAGTCCCGATTAAAACAATCAGTCTCTCTCTCACACTGGCTGTTCCCCCTGGTGCAGTACCCAACTTCACTCCCTTAAGTCTAAGAGACACAGACTTAAACGGATATGGCGGACAACTGGTTTAGCTATTCACCGCCAATAATAATGTATTATTGGGTCCTGCTCCTGTCTGCCAAAATTGCTCCCTACTCCAAAATCATTCTGGAATGCAAAGATCAACCCAGCTTCCATTGTCTAGTGCTAACCATCTTCTTAAACCCTCTCCCCAGTCTCCTTCATCCTCACCTCGCACAACAATATTAGGCGCTCATGCACTTCTTTGTCTCTAAGATTGAGACCATCCAATAAGCTGCCTCTGCTACTTTGCTTCCTTCCCCTAGGCCACCGTGACAAACTTCCTCTCAGGATCGCCCTGCCCTAGGCCGGGACTTGCATATGTTTCCACTTTCTCTCTAATCTCCCCTCATGACTGATCTGTGCTGAAATTGTTCATGTATCACTTCCTGCTCCCTCGACCCTATTACCACCAAACTGATCACCACCCAACATTCCTTACTGCCTCCCATGTTAACGGACATAGTTAATGGTTCTCTCTCCTCGCGCTCTATCCCCCTCTCCTTCAAACCTGCTGTGATCAACCCTCGCCTCAAAAAAGCAAACCGCTTGACCACTCTGTCCTTGGAACCAACCGCCCCCATGTCCATCCACCCTTTCCTCACCAATGTCCTTCATTGTGTTGTCACCTCACAAATCCGTGTGCATCTTTCCCACCTCCATGTTCGATTCTGTCCACTCAGGTTTCTGCCCATGCCATATCACCGAAACAGCTCATCATGGTCAGAAATGTCATCCTACATGACTGTGACAAAGATAAGCTATCCCTCCTCGTCCTTCTTGACATATCTGCATTCTTTCACACTGCTGACCACTCCATTATCCTTCAACGCCACTCCACAGTCATCGAGCTGGGGGAGACTGCACTGGGCTTGTTCATTCTTATCTTTCTAATCTTAACCAGAGAATCACCTGCAAAGGCTTCTCTTCCCGCTCCCACATCGTTACATCTGGTGTCCTCCATGGATTTATCCTTGGCCCCCTCCTATTTCTCATCTGCATTCTACCCCTTGGCGACATCATCTGAAAACACAGCGTCAGTTTCCCCATGTACGCTGATGACACTCAGCTCGAAGTTACCACCACTTCCCTTGACCCCTCCAAAGACTCTAAATTTTCAGACTGTGGTCTGACATCCAGTTCTGGATGAGCAGACAATTTCTCCCATAAAATATTGGGAAGCTGTTGCCTTCGGTCCCTGCCACAAACTGCGTTCTCTAGCCACTTACATCATCACTCTCCCCATCTTCTGTCTGAGGCTCAATCACAATGTTTACAACCTTGCTGGTACATGTGACCCTGCGATGAGCTTCTGAACATATACCGTTCCATAACTAATTCTGCTTTTTTCCACCTCCATAACATCGCCCGTCTCCACTCCTGCCTCAGCTCAACTGCTGCTGAAACCCTCACTCATTCTTTTGTTACCTGTAGAATTGACTGTTCCAATGCTCCACTGCCCAGCCACATTCTACCCTACGTAAATTTGAGCTGATCCAAAACTCGGCTGCCCTGTCAGAACTCGCACCAAGTTCACCCATCCCCCTGTACTTGCTGACCTACATTGTCTCCCCGTGAAGTAACGCCTCTATTTCAAAATATTGTTGTTAAATCCATGCAAGGCTTCGCCCCTCCCTATCTCTGTAAACTTCCCCAGTCCTACAACCCCCCAAGATATCTGCGCTCCTCTAATTCTGCATCTTGAGCATCCCTGATTTTAATCGCTCAAACATTGGTGGCCGTGCCTTCTGTTACCTGGTCCCTAAGCTCTGGAATTCCCTGCCGAACTCTCTCCGCCTCTCTTCCTCGATTTCCACCTTTACGACGCTCCTTCAAACCGACCTTTCTGACTAAGCTTTGGTCGTCTGCCGCACTTTATCCTTATGTGTCTGGGCATTAATTTTTGTATTATAATACATCTGCGGAGCACCTTGGAAAGCTTCACTGTGTTAAAGACGAGATATAAATACCTTGTTGCTGCAGTTGTAATTGGAGACATGTCATGTGGTAAAAGTAGCTGCTGAGGGGGAACACGTGACGTTGGATCTGTACTTCCCAATGCTCGCCACCAGGGGGCTTCTCTTCCACTCATTTGTTTTTTAAATTCGTAGCCAATCTTTCCAATTCTTTGTCAAATCACAAACGCCAGAGGTCACCTTGCACACATCAAGGATCACTCTGCGCCAATGCTCTTAGCCAAAAGGCCGAGAGCCACTGCACCGTTCCTGGAAGTACTGCAATACCAGGTTCGTGCCATGGAGGTGGATGGGTCAGGCCCCCCACACACCTCCGTGGAGGTGGATGGGTCAATCCACCCCACCCACCACCTATGGCTCTATTGTACACAATTGGCAGCGATTGATTGCTCTGATTAGCCAACGACACAATCATCATTACATCGTGCGACAACCCGGAAGCTACCAGGTGAATTAGATGAACTGCAGGATTTTTATTCATCCAGTAACTCCTATGATACTATTGCGTAGATTACAAACATTTGATAGCCAGGTTTGGGTTGTGACATTGTACAGGTGCGTTCAATGCCTGGAACCAATGACCATTGTTGATCTATGAGCACAGAGAGTGGGTGTTGTCAGCTTCCAATCCCATCCTAAGGGCACAATCAATTTTCCCATTCCTCTTACTGCCAGGCCTCTTCTATCCCATCCCCACCTTGGGACAGTTGTATCACTCCAACAACTAACTCGAACACTCTGCAATTCAATCCTGCAAATACCCCCCATTTCATTCTCCCGCTGGCTCACGTGTAGGTGAAGCTCACACTTCTCCATTCATTATTTTAGGGTTTGCTCTAAAATCAGGTTCTGGTTTGAACCGTGTTTCATTTGGTCCCATTGTGTCTCGTATTTTGCGATAATTTACCGATTCCTCTGATTAAAATCTCCACGTATCTCCATCACCGATAACATGATATGGTTCCATCACTTGATGAAATGCCAAGCAGCAAAATT
>NW_027251698.1:30000-35000 GCF_044704955.1 Pristiophorus japonicus | reverse complement strand
GGCCAGTTCTGGCTGTCTGATGCGGCCGGGGCCGAAATGCGGATCTCTCCGCCGTCCCGTGTCGGACCGCTGTCGGCCATACCTCGTTGGAAAGCGGCGGCGACGCCGCAGGCGGCGGTGTCAGCCCGCTCCCGCATGGACGAGGCACGGCGTCGCTAGGCCGCTTGGCCCGCCGGGCAACCGGCATCCGCTGCAGTCTTTGGGCAGTAACATGACGACGCAACGTGGCAACTGGCGCGGGAAAAGAGCGTCCGCTGCGGCCGGACGGGTCGCACCGGAGGCCAGCGACGGCGTGCGGCCGGCTCTTTGGCCGGCGGAGGTGCAGCCGTTGGCTGGAGACCGCTTTCCGACGGCTATCTCCGCTGGTCGGCCAGCTGTGCTCGTCGGGTGCGCGGCGCGGGGAAGAGGAAGGCAAGCGGCATCGAACGCTACCACATTCCTGCGGGCCGACCCGAAGCCGAGCGCGCTGGAAGTCCGCGAAATGCAACCGGAGAAGAAAGTCTGAATGTGGCAACTGATGAACTGAAAATTGTCGGCGGCAAATGGTTAACCAAATGGGTTGAAGGTGGCAAACCATTAACCGAAAACTCTGGCAAATGGTTAACCGGCGTGTTAAGATGGTATCTTTAATAAAAGACGGAAATGACGAAGCCAACATAGCCAAACGAAGGCGGGGACGTTAGTGTGGCAGAAGGGCATGTCTTTAAGCCGTCGGGCGAATGTCCCTGCCAGTTGGAATCTTTTCGGGAAAAAGGGTGAAAAAATCGGAAAGGCCTAGCCGTCCGCCGTGGGGTGCGTTCGCTCGGGCTCGGCCAGCCGCGTCGATGGGTGCCGGAACGGTGCGGCTGCGCTCCGGGAGTGCGGAGATACGGCCTGTCAAGTTTCGTCCCGGAAGTCTGGATGGAGCAAAATCCGAAGCCGTTTGCGGGAAATTAGTTCCAGGGCTCGGCGACCGAAGTCAAATCCGTCCCGCCAACTTGACACTTGTCATTTCTGTCCTTGGGGGTTGGCGGGGTACCTGCACAGAGGTAGGAGGTGGCTGATCGAGAATTGGTGAGTTTTCCAAAGTCACGTCTCGAGCCTCCAGGTCTGCAGAGACCGACCAGGGCTGCCGCCCAACCGACTATTCACCCTTTTTGGGCGGGAATTTTTTCCATTTTTGCCCATTTTTCGGGTTTTTGGTCGGGCTTCAAAAACGGCAGCCCGAGGCCTGGCAGAGGCCGGGGCATGTCCCCGGTCGCGCCAGGCGGCACGCGCGACCCGATTAGGCCCCGAAAGGAGTCGGGAAATCGGCAGACCTGCCCGAGTTCAGCCCGGGGAGGCGGGGGGCAGGTCGGTTCGGCTCAAATCATTAACCAAAGCCGAGACTTGGTCTCGCTGGCGCAACCGAAGTGCCAGGCTGGATAACTCATTAACCAGAAGGCGGCTGGAGGCAGGCAGGGCTGATGGCTGAGGCCGGGTGGAGGCCACCCGCGGCCGGGAAAGTCAAAAGTCCCGTTGTGTGGAAGTCTATGAGGTCAGATTCGGCCGCCTTACCGGGCCTTCGGTTGATGGTTTCCCGCTTGGGCAAGCGAGTCGGCCCGGCAAAGTGGCCACTTGCATTTTCTGGCAAGTGTCTGCGAACAACGTTAATGAGTTGAACCTCGGCAATTGTCGGAAGTCCCGATGAAGAAATGAAAATGCCCCTTTTGCGGGGATTTGGATGCTCATGGCCGGCAGCAGGTGGCCCGACGCCCCGCCAACTTGACACTTGTCATTTCTGTCCTTGGGGGTTGGCGGGGTATCTGCACAGAGGTAGGAGGTGGCAGAATCGAGACTTGGTGAGTTTTCCAAACAAACGTCTCGAGCCTCCAGGTCTGCAGAGACCGACCAGGGCTGCCGCCCAACCGACTATTCACCCTTTTTGGGCGGGAATTTATTCCCTTTTTGCCCATTTTTCGGGTTTTTGGTCGGGCTTCAAAAGCGGCTGCCCGAGGCCTGGCAGAGGCCGGGGCATGGTCCCCGATCGCGCCAGGCGGCTCGCGCGACGCGATTAGGCCCCGAAAGGAGTCGGGAAATCGGCAGACCTGCCCGAGTTCAGCCCGGGGGAGGCGGGGGGCAGGTCGGTTCGGCTCAAATCATTAACCAAAGCCGAGACTTGGTCTCGCTGGCGCAACCGAAGTGCCAGGCTGGATAACTCATTAACCAGAAGGCGGCTGGAGGCAGGCAGGGCTGATGGCTGAGGCCGGGTGGAGGCCACCCGCGGCCGGGAAAGTCAAAAGTCCCGTTGTGTGGAAGTCTATGAGGTCAGATTCGGCCGCCTTACCGGGCCTTCGGTTGATGGTTTCCCGCTTGGGCAAGCGAGTCGGCCCGGCAAAGTGGCCACTTGCATTTTCTGGCAAGTGTCTGCGAACAACGTTAATGAGTTGAACCTCGGCAATTGTCGGAAGTCCCGATGAAGAAATGAAAATGCCCCTTTTGCGGGGATTTGGATGCTCATGGCCGGCAGCAGGTGGCCCGACGCCCCGCCAACTTGACACTTGTCATTTCTGTCCTTGGGGTTGGCGGGGTATCTGCACAGAGGTAGGAGGTGGCAGAATCGAGACTTGGTGAGTTTTCCAAACAAACGTCTCGAGCCTCCAGGTCTGCAGAGACCGACCAGGGCTGCCGCCCAACCGACTATTCACCCTTTTTGGGCGGGAATTTATTCCCTTTTTGCCCATTTTTCGGGTTTTTGGTCGGGCTTCAAAAGCGGCTGCCCGAGGCCTGGCAGAGGCCGGGGCATGGTCCCCGATCGCGCCAGGCGGCTCGCGCGACCCGATTAGGCCCCGAAAGGAGTCGGGAAATCGGCAGACCTGCCCGAGTTCAGCCCGGGGGGGGCGGGGGGCAGGTCGGTTCGGCTCAAATCATTAACCAAAGCCGAGACTTGGTCTCGCTGGCGCAACCGAAGTGCCAGGCTGGATAACTCATTAACCAGAAGGCGGCTGGAGGCAGGCAGGGCTGATGGCTGAGGCCGGGTGGAGGCCACCCGCGGCCGGGAAAGTCAAAAGTCCCGTTGTGTGGAAGTCTATGAGGTCAGATTCGGCCGCCTTACCGGGCCTTCGGTTGATGGTTTCCCGCTTGGGCAAGCGAGTCGGCCCGGCAAAGTGGCCACTTGCATTTTCTGGCAAGTGTCTGCGAACAACGTTAATGAGTTGAACCTTGGAAATTGCCGGAAGTCCCGATGAAGAAATGAAAATGCCCCTTTTGCGGGGATTTGGATGCTCATGGCCGGCAGCAGGTGGCCCGACGCCCCGCCAACTTGACACTTGTCATTTCTGTCCTTGGGGGTTGGCGGGGTATCTGCACAGAGGTAGGAGGTGGCAGAATCGAGACTTGGTGAGTTTTCCAAACAAACGTCTCGAGCCTCCAGGTCTGCAGAGACCGACCAGGGCTGCCGCCCAACCGACTATTCACCCTTTTTGGGCGGGAATTTATTCCCTTTTTGCCCATTTTTCGGGTTTTTGGTCGGGCTTCAAAAGCGGCTGCCCGAGGCCTGGCAGAGGCCGGGGCATGGTCCCCGATCGCGCCAGGCGGCTCGCGCGACCCGATTAGGCCCCGAAAGGAGTCGGGAAATCGGCAGACCTGCCCGAGTTCAGCCCGGGGGGGGCGGGGGGCAGGTCGGTTCGGCTCAAATCATTAACCAAAGCCGAGACTTGGTCTCGCTGGCGCAACCGAAGTGCCAGGCTGGATAACTCATTAACCAGAAGGCGGCTGGAGGCAGGCAGGGCTGATGGCTGAGGCCGGGTGGAGGCCACCCGCGGCCGGGAAAGTCAAAAGTCCCGTTGTGTGGAAGTCTATGAGGTCAGATTCGGCCGCCTTACCGGGCCTGCGGTTGATGGTTTCCCGCTTGGGCAAGCGAGTCGGCCCGGCAAAGTGGCCACTTGCATTTTCTGGCAAGTGTCTGCGAACAACGTTAATGAGTTGAACCTCGGCAATTGTCGGAAGTCCCGATGAAGAAATGAAAATGCCCCTTTTGCGGGGATTTGGATGCTCATGGCCGGCAGCAGGTGGCCCGACGCCCCGCCAACTTGACACTTGTCATTTCTGTCCTTGGGGGTTGGCGGGGTATCTGCACAGAGGTAGGAGGTGGCAGAATCGAGACTTGGTGAGTTTTCCAAACAAACGTCTCGAGCCTCCAGGTCTGCAGAGACCGACCAGGGCTGCCGCCCAACCGACTATTCACCCTTTTTGGGCGGGAATTTATTCCCTTTTTGCCCATTTTTCGGGTTTTTGGTCGGGCTTCAAAAGCGGCTGCCCGAGGCCTGGCAGAGGCCGGGGCATGGTCCCCGATCGCGCCAGGCGGCTCGCGCGACGCGATTAGGCCCCGAAAGGAGTCGGGAAATCGGCAGACCTGCCCGAGTTCAGCCCGGGGGAGGCGGGGGGCAGGTCGGTTCGGCTCAAATCATTAACCAAAGCCGAGACTTGGTCTCGCTGGCGCAACCGAAGTGCCAGGCTGGATAACTCATTAACCAGAAGGCGGCTGGAGGCAGGCAGGGCTGATGGCTGAGGCCGGGTGGAGGCCACCCGCGGCCGGGAAAGTCAAAAGTCCCGTTGTGTGGAAGTCTATGAGGTCAGATTCGGCCGCCTTACCGGGCCTGCGGTTGATGGTTTCCCGCTTGGGCAAGCGAGTCGGCCCGGCAAAGTGGCCACTTGCATTTTCTGGCAAGTGTCTGCGAACAACGTTAATGAGTTGAACCTCGGCAATTGTCGGAAGTCCCGATGAAGAAATGAAAATGCCCCTTTTGCGGGGATTTGGATGCTCATGGCCGGCAGCAGGTGGCCCGACGCCCCGCCAACTTGACACTTGTCATTTCTGTCCTTGGGGGTTGGCGGGGTATCTGCACAGAGGTAGGAGGTGGCAGAATCGAGACTTGGTGAGTTTTCCAAACAAACGTCTCGAGCCTCCAGGTCTGCAGAGACCGACCAGGGCTGCCGCCCAACCGACTATTCACCCTTTTTGGGCGGGAATTTATTCCCTT
>NW_027251698.1:12500-17500 GCF_044704955.1 Pristiophorus japonicus | reverse complement strand
GCGTGTTAAGATGGTATCTTTAATAAAAGACGGAAATGACGAAGCCAACATAGCCAAACGAAGGCGGGGACGTTAGTGTGGCAGAAGGGCATGTCTTTAAGCCGTCGGGCGAATGTCCCTGCCAGTTGGAATCTTTTCGGGAAAAAGGGTGAAAAAATCGGAAAGGCCTAGCCGTCCGCCGTGGGGTGCGTTCGCTCGGGCTCGGCCAGCCGCGTCGATGGGTGCCGGAACGGTGCGGCTGCGCTCCGGGAGTGCGGAGATACGGCCTGTCAAGTTTCGTCCCGGAAGTCTGGATGGAGCAAAATCCGAAGCCGTTTGCGGGAAATTAGTTCCAGGGCTCGGCGACCGAAGTCAAATCCGTCCCGCCAACTTGACACTTGTCATTTCTGTCCTTGGGGGTTGGCGGGGTACCTGCACAGAGGTAGGAGGTGGCTGATCGAGAATTGGTGAGTTTTCCAAAGTCACGTCTCGAGCCTCCAGGTCTGCAGAGACCGACCAGGGCTGCCGCCCAACCGACTATTCACCCTTTTTGGGCGGGAATTTTTTCCATTTTTGCCCATTTTTCGGGTTTTTGGTCGGGCTTCAAAAACGGCAGCCCGAGGCCTGGCAGAGGCCGGGGCATGTCCCCGGTCGCGCCAGGCGGCACGCGCGACCCGATTAGGCCCCGAAAGGAGTCGGGAAATCGGCAGACCTGCCCGAGTTCAGCCCGGGGGAGGCGGGGGGCAGGTCGGTTCGGCTCAAATCATTAACCAAAGCCGAGACTTGGTCTCGCTGGCGCAACCGAAGTGCCAGGCTGGATAACTCATTAACCAGAAGGCGGCTGGAGGCAGGCAGGGCTGATGGCTGAGGCCGGGTGGAGGCCACCCGCGGCCGGGAAAGTCAAAAGTCCCGTTGTGTGGAAGTCTATGAGGTCAGATTCGGCCGCCTTACCGGGCCTTCGGTTGATGGTTTCCCGCTTGGGCAAGCGAGTCGGCCCGGCAAAGTGGCCACTTGCATTTTCTGGCAAGTGTCTGCGAACAACGTTAATGAGTTGAACCTCGGCAATTGTCGGAAGTCCCGATGAAGAAATGAAAATGCCCCTTTTGCGGGGATTTGGATGCTCATGGCCGGCAGCAGGTGGCCCGACGCCCCGCCAACTTGACACTTGTCATTTCTGTCCTTGGGGGTTGGCGGGGTATCTGCACAGAGGTAGGAGGTGGCAGAATCGAGACTTGGTGAGTTTTCCAAACAAACGTCTCGAGCCTCCAGGTCTGCAGAGACCGACCAGGGCTGCCGCCCAACCGACTATTCACCCTTTTTGGGCGGGAATTTATTCCCTTTTTGCCCATTTTTCGGGTTTTTGGTCGGGCTTCAAAAGCGGCTGCCCGAGGCCTGGCAGAGGCCGGGGCATGGTCCCCGATCGCGCCAGGCGGCTCGCGCGACGCGATTAGGCCCCGAAAGGAGTCGGGAAATCGGCAGACCTGCCCGAGTTCAGCCCGGGGGAGGCGGGGGGCAGGTCGGTTCGGCTCAAATCATTAACCAAAGCCGAGACTTGGTCTCGCTGGCGCAACCGAAGTGCCAGGCTGGATAACTCATTAACCAGAAGGCGGCTGGAGGCAGGCAGGGCTGATGGCTGAGGCCGGGTGGAGGCCACCCGCGGCCGGGAAAGTCAAAAGTCCCGTTGTGTGGAAGTCTATGAGGTCAGATTCGGCCGCCTTACCGGGCCTTCGGTTGATGGTTTCCCGCTTGGGCAAGCGAGTCGGCCCGGCAAAGTGGCCACTTGCATTTTCTGGCAAGTGTCTGCGAACAACGTTAATGAGTTGAACCTCGGCAATTGTCGGAAGTCCCGATGAAGAAATGAAAATGCCCCTTTTGCGGGGATTTGGATGCTCATGGCCGGCAGCAGGTGGCCCGACGCCCCGCCAACTTGACACTTGTCATTTCTGTCCTTGGGGGTTGGCGGGGTATCTGCACAGAGGTAGGAGGTGGCAGAATCGAGACTTGGTGAGTTTTCCAAACAAACGTCTCGAGCCTCCAGGTCTGCAGAGACCGACCAGGGCTGCCGCCCAACCGACTATTCACCCTTTTTGGGCGGGAATTTATTCCCTTTTTGCCCATTTTTCGGGTTTTTGGTCGGGCTTCAAAAGCGGCTGCCCGAGGCCTGGCAGAGGCCGGGGCATGGGCCCCGATCGCGCCAGGCGGCTCGCGCGACCCGATTAGGCCCCGAAAGGAGTCGGGAAATCGGCAGACCTGCCCGAGTTCAGCCCGCGGTGGCGGGGGGCAGGTCGGTTCGGCTCAAATCAATAACCAAAGCCGAGACTTGGTCTCGCTGGCGCAACCGAAGTGCCAGGCTGGATAACTCATTAACCAGAAGGCGGCTGGAGGCAGGCAGGGCTGATGGCTGAGGCCGGGTGGAGGCCACCCGCGGCCGGGAAAGTCAAAAGTCCCGTTGTGTGGAAGTCTATGAGGTCAGATTCGGCCGCCTTACCGGGCCTTCGGTTGATGGTTTCCCGCTTGGGCAAGCGAGTCGGCCCGGCAAAGTGGCCACTTGCATTTTCTGGCAAGTGTCTGCGAACAACGTTAATGAGTTGAACCTTGGAAATTGCCGGAAGTCCCGATGAAGAAATGAAAATGCCCCTTTTGCGGGGATTTGGATGCTCATGGCCGGCAGCAGGTGGCCCGACGCCCCGCCAACTTGACACTTGTCATTTCTGTCCTTGGGGGTTGGCGGGGTATCTGCACAGAGGTAGGAGGTGGCAGAATCGAGACTTGGTGAGTTTTCCAAACAAACGTCTCGAGCCTCCAGGTCTGCAGAGACCGACCAGGGCTGCCGCCCAACCGACTATTCACCCTTTTTGGGCGGGAATTTATTCCCTTTTTGCCCATTTTTCGGGTTTTTGGTCGGGCTTCAAAAGCGGCTGCCCGAGGCCTGGCAGAGGCCGGGGCATGGTCCCCGATCGCGCCAGGCGGCTCGCGCGACGCGATTAGGCCCCGAAAGGAGTCGGGAAATCGGCAGACCTGCCCGAGTTCAGCCCGGGGGAGGCGGGGGGCAGGTCGGTTCGGCTCAAATCATTAACCAAAGCCGAGACTTGGTCTCGCTGGCGCAACCGAAGTGCCAGGCTGGATAACTCATTAACCAGAAGGCGGCTGGAGGCAGGCAGGGCTGATGGCTGAGGCCGGGTGGAGGCCACCCGCGGCCGGGAAAGTCAAAAGTCCCGTTGTGTGGAAGTCTATGAGGTCAGATTCGGCCGCCTTACCGGGCCTTCGGTTGATGGTTTCCCGCTTGGGCAAGCGAGTCGGCCCGGCAAAGTGGCCACTTGCATTTTCTGGCAAGTGTCTGCGAACAACGTTAATGAGTTGAACCTCGGCAATTGTCGGAAGTCCCGATGAAGAAATGAAAATGCCCCTTTTGCGGGGATTTGGATGCTCATGGCCGGCAGCAGGTGGCCCGACGCCCCGCCAACTTGACACTTGTCATTTCTGTCCTTGGGGGTTGGCGGGGTATCTGCACAGAGGTAGGAGGTGGCAGAATCGAGACTTGGTGAGTTTTCCAAACAAACGTCTCGAGCCTCCAGGTCTGCAGAGACCGACCAGGGCTGCCGCCCAACCGACTATTCACCCTTTTTGGGCGGGAATTTATTCCCTTTTTGCCCATTTTTCGGGTTTTTGGTCGGGCTTCAAAAGCGGCTGCCCGAGGACTGGCAGAGGCCGGGGCATGGGCCCCGATCGCGCCAGGCGGCTCGCGCGACCCGATTAGGCCCCGAAAGGAGTCGGGAAATCGGCAGACCTGCCCGAGTTCAGCCCGCGGTGGCGGGGGGCAGGTCGGTTCGGCTCAAATCATTAACCAAAGCCGAGACTTGGTCTCGCTGGCGCAACCGAAGTGCCAGGCTGGATAACTCATTAACCAGAAGGCGGCTGGAGGCAGGCAGGGCTGATGGCTGAGGCCGGGTGGAGGCCACCCGCGGCCGGGAAAGTCAAAAGTCCCGTTGTGTGGAAGTCTATGAGGTCAGATTCGGCCGCCTTACCGGGCCTTCGGTTGATGGTTTCCCGCTTGGGCAAGCGAGTCGGCCCGGCAAAGTGGCCACTTGCATTTTCTGGCAAGTGTCTGCGAACAACGTTAATGGGTTGAACCTTGGAAATTGCCGGAAGTCCCGATGAAGAAATGAAAATGCCCCTTTTGCGGGGATTTGGATGCTCATGGCCGGCAGCAGGTGGCCCGACGCCCCGCCAACTTGACACTTGTCATTTCTGTCCTTGGGGGTTGGCGGGGTATCTGCACAGAGGTAGGAGGTGGCAGAATCGAGACTTGGTGAGTTTTCCAAACAAACGTCTCGAGCCTCCAGGTCTGCAGAGACCGACCAGGGCTGCCGCCCAACCGACTATTCACCCTTTATGGGCGGGAATTTATTCCCTTTTTGCCCATTTTTCGGGTTTTTGGTCGGGCTTCAAAAGCGGCTGCCCGAGGACTGGCAGAGGCCGGGGCATGGGCCCCGATCGCGCCAGGCGGCTCGCGCGACCCGATTAGGCCCCGAAAGGAGTCGGGAAATCGGCAGACCTGCCCGAGTTCAGCCCGCGGTGGCGGGGGGCAGGTCGGTTCGGCTCAAATCATTAACCAAAGCCGAGACTTGGTCTCGCTGGCGCAACCGAAGTGCCAGGCTGGATAACTCATTAACCAGAAGGCGGCTAGAGGCAGGCAGGGCTGATGGCTGAGGCCGGGTGGAGGCCACCCGCGGCCGGGAAAGTCAAAAGTCCCGTTGTGTGGAAGTCTATGAGGTCAGATTCGGCCGGCTTACCGGGCCTTCGGTTGATGGTTTCCCGCTTGGGCAAGCGAGTCGGCCCGGCAAAGTGGCCACTTGCATTTTCTGGCAAGTGTCTGCGAACAACGTTAATGAGTTGAACCTTGGAAATTGCCGGAAGTCCCGATGAAGAAATGAAAATGCCCCTTTTGCGGGGATTTGGATGCTCATGGCCGGCAGCAGGTGGCCCGACGCCCCGCCAACTTGACACTTGTCATTTCTGTC
>NW_027251697.1:0-39135 GCF_044704955.1 Pristiophorus japonicus | reverse complement strand
TGTCCCGGGGGGAGGGGAGGGGAGAGTGTCCCGAGGGGAGTGGAGAGTTTCCCAGAGGGAGGGGAGGGGAGAGTGTCCCGAGGTGTGGCGTGAGTGTCCCGGGGAGAGGGGAGAGTGTCCCGGGGGGAGGGGAGGGGAGAGTGTCCCGAGGGGAATGGAGAGTGTCCCGGGGGGGAGGGGAGGGGAGAGTGTCCCGAGGGGAGTGGAGAGTTTCCCAGGGGGAGGGGAGGGGAGATTGTCCCGAGGTGTGGCGTGAGTGTCCCGGGGAGAGGGGAGAGTGGGGAGAGTGTCCCGGGGGGAGGGGAGAGTGTCACGGGGGGAATGGAGAGTGTCACGGGGGGAGGGGAGAGTGTCCCGGGAGGAGGGGAGAGTGTCTCGGGTGGAGGGGAGAGTGTCCCGAGGGGAGGGGAGTGTGTCTCGGGGGGGAGGGCAGAGTGTCCCGAGGAGAGGGGAGGGGAGAGTGTCCCAGGGGGAGGGGAGAGTGTCCCGGGGGGAGGGGAGGGGGAGAGTGTCCCGGGAGGAGGGGAGACTGTCCCGGGGGGAGGGGAGAGCGTCTCCGCGGGTAGGGGAGTGTGTCCCGAGGCGAGGGGAGGGGAGAGTGTCCCGAGGGGAGGGGAGAGTGTCCCGGGGGGAGGGGAGGGGAGAGTGTCCCGAGGGGAGTGGAGAGTTTCCCAGGGGAGGGGAGGGGAGAGTGTCCCGAGGTGTGGCGTGAGTGTCCCGGGGAGAGGGGAGAGTGTCCCGGGGGAGGGGAGAGTGTCACGGTGGGAGGGGAGAGTGTCCCGGGAGGAGGGGAGACTGTCTCGGGTGGAGGGGAGAGTGTCCCGAGGGGAGCGGAGTGTGTCTCGGGGGGGAGGGCAGAGTGTCCCGAGGAGAGGGAGGGGAGAGTGTCCCAGGGGGAGGGGAGAGTGTCCCGGGGCGAGGGGAGGGGAGAGTGTCCCGGGAGGAGGGGAGACTGTCCCGGGGGGAGGGGAGAGTGTCTCCGCGGGTAGGGGAGTGTGTCCCGAGGCGAGGGGAGGGGAGAGTGTCCCGAGGGGAGGGGAGAGTGTCCCGGGGGGAGGGGAGGGGAGAGTGTCCCGAGGGGAGTGGAGAGTTTCCCAGGGGGAGGGGAGGGGAGAGTGTCCCGAGGTGTGGCGTGAGTGTCCCGGGGAGAGGGGAGAGTGTCCCGGGGGGAGGGGAGAGTGTCACGGGGGAGGGAGAGTGTCCCGGGAGGAGGGGAGACTGTCTCGGGTGGAGGGGAGAGTGTCCCGAGGGGAGGGGAGTGTGTCTCGGGGGGGAGGGGAGAGTGTCCCGAGGAGAGGGAGGGGAGAGTGTCCCAGGGGGAGGGGAGAGTGTCCCGGGGAGAGGGGCGAGTGTCCCGGGGGAGGGGAGGGGAGAGTGTCCCGAGGTGTGGCGTGAGTGTCCCGGGGAGAGGGGAGAGTGTCCCGGGGGGAGGGGAGAGTGTCACGGGGGGAGGGGAGAGTGTCACGGGGGGAGGGAGAGTGTCTCGGGGGGAGGGGAGAGTGTCACGGGGGGAGGGAGAGTGTCTCGGGGGAGGGGAGAGTGTCTCAGGGGGAGGAGAGAATGTCTCGGGGGAGTGGAGAGTGTCTCGGTGGGAGTGGAGAGTGTCTTGGGGGGAGGGGAGAGTGTCTCGGTGGGAGGGAAGAGTGTCTCGGGTGAAGGGGAGAGTGTCTCGGGGGGAGGGGAGAGTGTCTCGGGGGGAGGGAGAGTGTCTCGGGGGAGTGGAGAGTGTCACGGGGGGAGGGAGAGTGTCTCGGGGGAGGAGAGTGTGTCTCGGGGGGAGGGGAGAGTGTCCCGGGGGAGGGGAGAGTGTCTCCGCGGGTAGGGGAGTGTGTCCCGAGGAGAGGGGAGGGGAGTGTCCCGAGGGGAGGGGAGAGTGTCCCGGGGGGAGGGGAGGGGAGAGTGTCCCGAGGGGAGTGGAGAGTTTCCCAGGGGGAGGGGAGGGGAGAGTGTCCCGAGGGGAGGGGAGAGTGTCCCGGGGGGAGGGGAGAGTGTCTCCGCGGGTCGGGGAGTGTGTCCCGAGGAGAGGGGAGGGGAGAGTGTCCCGAGGGGAGGGGCGAGTGTCCCGGGGGGAGGGGAGGGGAGAGTGTCCCGAGGTGTGGCGTGAGTGTCCCGGGGAGAGGGGAGAGTGTCCCGGGGGGAGGTGAGAGTGTCACGGGGGGAGGGGAGAGTGTCTCGGGGGGGAGGGGAGGGTGTCCCGAGGAGAGGGGAGGGGAGAGTGTCACAGGGGGAGGGGAGAGTGTCCCGGGGAGAGGGGCGAGTTTCCCGGGGGGAGGGGAGGGGAGAGTGTCCCGAGGTGTGGCGTGAGTGTCCCGGGGAGAGGGGAGAGTGTCCCGGGGGGAGGGGAGAGTGTCCCGGGGAGAGGGGAGAGTGTACCGAGGTGTGGCGTGAGTGTCCCGGGGAGAGGGGAGAGTGTCCCGGGGGGAGGGGAGAGTGTCCCGAGGAGAGGGGTGGGGAGAGTGTCTCCGCGGGTAGGGGAGTGTGTCCCGAGGAGAGGGGAGGGGAGAGTGTCCCGAGGGGAGGGGAGAGTGTCCCGGGGGGAGGGGAGGGGAGAGTGTCACGGGGGGAGGGGAGAGTGTCTCGGGGGGGAGGGGAGAGTGTCCCGAGGAGAGGGGAGGGGAGAGTGTCCCAGGGGGAGGGGAGAGTGTCCCGGGGAGAGGGGCGAGTGTCCCGGGGGGAGGGGAGGGGAGAGTGTCCCGAGGTGTGGCGTGAGTGTCCCGGGGGGAGGGGAGAGTGTCCCGGGGGGAGGGGAGGGGAGAGTGTCCCGAGGGGAGGGGAGAGTGTCCCGGGGGGAGGGGAGGGGAGAGTGTCCCGAGGGGAGTGGAGAGTTTCCCAGGGGGAGGGGAGGGGAGAGTGTCCCGAGGTGTGGCGTGAGTGTCCCGGGGAGAGGGGAGAGTGTCCCGGGGGGAGGGGAGAGTGTCACGGTGGGAGGGGAGAGTGTCCCGGGAGGAGGGGAGACTGTCTCGGGTGGAGGGGAGAGTGTCCCGAGGGGAGCGGAGTGTGTCTCGGGGGGGAGGGCAGAGTGTCCCGAGGAGAGGGGAGGGGAGAGTGTCCCAGGGGGAGGGGAGAGTGTCCCGGGGGGAGGGGAGGGGAGAGTGTCCCGGGAGGAGGGGAGACTGTCCCGGGGGGAGGGGAGAGTGTCTCCGCGGGTAGGGGAGTGTGTCCCGAGGCGAGGGGAGGGGAGAGTGTCCCGAGGGGAGGGGAGAGTGTCCCGGGGGGAGGGGAGGGGAGAGTGTCCCGAGGGGAGTGGAGAGTTTCCCAGGGGGAGGGGAGGGGAGAGTGTCCCGAGGTGTGGCGTGAGTGTCCCGGGGAGAGGGGAGAGTTTCCCGGGGGGAGGGGAGAGTGTCACGGTGGGAGGGGAGAGTGTCCCGGGAGGAGGGGAGACTGTCTCGGGGGGAGGGGAGAGTGTCTTGGGGGGAGGGGAGAGTGTCTCGGTGGGAGGGAAGAGTGTCTCGGGTGGAGGGGAGAGTGTCTCGGGGGGAGGGGAGAGTGTCTCGGGGGGAGGGGAGAGTGTCTCGGGGGAGTGGAGAGTGTCACGGGGGGAGGGAGAGTGTCTCGGGGGAGGGGAGTGTGTCTCGGGGGGAGGGGAGAGTGTCCCGGGGGAGGGGAGAGTGTCTCCGCGGGTAGGGGAGTGTGTCCCGAGGAGAGGGGAGGGGAGAGTGTCCCGAGGGGAGGGGAGAGTGTCCCGGGGGGAGGGGAGGGGAGAGTGTCCCGAGGGGAGTGGAGAGTTTCCCAGGGGGAGGGGAGGGGAGAGTGTCCCGAGGGGAGGGGAGAGTGTCCCGGGGGGAGGGGAGAGTGTCTCCGCGGGTCGGGGAGTGTGTCCCGAGGAGAGGGGAGGGGAGAGTGTCCCGAGGGGAGGGGCGAGTGTCCCGGGGGGAGGGGAGGGGAGAGTGTCCCGAGGTGTGGCGTGAGTGTCCCGGGGAGAGGGGAGAGTGTACCGAGGTGTGGCGTGAGTGTCCCGGGGAGAGGGGAGAGTGTCCCGGGGGGAGGTGAGAGTGTCACGGGGGGAGGGGAGGGTGTCCCGAGGAGAGGGGAGGGGAGAGTGTCACAGGGGGAGGGGAGAGTGTCCCGGGGAGAGGGGCGAGTGTCCCGGGGGGAGGGGAGGGGAGAGTGTCCCGAGGTGTGGCGTGAGTGTCCCGGGGAGAGGGGAGAGTGTCCCGGGGGGAGGGGAAGGGAGAGTGTCCCGTGGGGAGTGGAGAGTGTCCCGGGGGGAGGGGAGGGGAGAGTGTCCCGAGGGGAGTGGAGAGTGTCACGGTGGGAGGGGAGAGTGTCCCGGGAGGAGGGGAGACTGTCTCGGGTGGAGGGGAGAGTGTCCCGAGGGGAGGGGAGTGTGTCTCGGGGGGGAGGGGAGAGTGTCCCGAGGAGAGGGGAGGGGAGAGTGTCCCGAGGGGAGGGGAGAGTGTCCCGGGGGGAGGGGAGAGTGTCATGGGGGGAGGGGAGTGTGTCTCGGGGGGAGGGGAGAGTGTCCCGGGGGAGGGGAGAGTGTCTCCGCGGGTAGGGGAGTGTGTCCCGAGGAGAGGGGAGGGGAGAGTGTCTCGAGGGGAGGGGAGAGTGTCCCGGGGGGAGGGGAGGGGAGAGTGTCCCGAGGGGAGTGGAGAGTTTCCCAGGGGGAGGGGAGGGGAGAGTGTCCCGGGAGGAAGGGAGACTGTCCCGGGGGGAGGGGAGAGTGTCTCCGCGGGTAGGGGAGTGTGTCCCGAGGAGAGGGGAGGGGAGAGTGTCCCGAGGGGAGGGGAGAGTGTCCCGGGGGGAGGGGAGAGTGTCTCCGCGGGTAGGGGATTGTGTCCCGAGGAGAGGGGAGGAGAGAGTGTCCCAGGGGGAGGGGAGAGTGTCCCGGGGAGAGGGGCGAGTGTCCCGGGGGGAGGGGAAGGGAGAGTGTCCCGAGGTGTGGCGTGAGTGTCCCGGGGAGAGGGGAGAGTGTCCCGGGGGGAGGGGAGGGGAGAGTGTCCCGAGGTGTGGCGTGAGTGTCCCGGGGAGAGGGGAGAATGTCCCGGGGGGAGGGGAGGGGAGAGTGTCCCGAGGGGAGTGGAGAGTGTCCCGGGGGGAGGGGAGGGGAGAGTGTCCCGAGGGGAGTGGAGAGTTTTCCAGGGGGAGGGGAGGGGAGAGTGTCCCGAGGTGTGGCGTGAGTGTCCCGGGGAGAGGGGAGAGTGTCCCGGGGGGAGGGGAGAGTGTCACGGTGGGAGGGGAGAGTGTCCCGGGAGGAGGGGAGACTGTCCCGGGGGCAGGGGAGAGTGTCTCCACGGGTAGGGGAGTGTGTCCCGAGGCGAGGGGAGGGGAGAGTGTCCCGAGGGGAGGGGAGAGTGTCCCGGGGGGAGGGGAGGGGAGAGTGTCCCGAGGGGAGTGGAGAGTTTCCCAGGGGGAGGGGAGGGGAGAGTGTCCCGAGGTGTGGCGTGAGTGTCCCGGGGAGAGGGGAAAGTGTCCCGGGGGGAGGGGAGAGTGTCACGGTGGGAGGGGAGAGTGTCCCGGGAGGAGGGGAGATTGTCTCGGGTGGAGGGGAGAGTGTCCCGAGGGGAGGGGAGTGTGTCTCGGGGGGGAGGGGAGAGTGTCCCGAGGAGAGGGGAGGGGAGAGTGTCCCAGGGGGAGGGGAGAGTGTCCCGGGGAGAGGGGCGAGTGTCCCGGGGGGAGGGGAGGGGAGAGTGTCCCGAGGTGTGGCGTGAGTGTCCCGGGGAGAGGGGAGAGTGTCCCGGGGGGAGGGGAGAGTGTCACGGGGGGAGGGGAGAGTGTCACGGGGGGAGGGGAGAGTGTCACGGGGGGAGGGAGAGTGTCTTGGGGGAGGGGAGAGTGTCTCGGTGGGAGGGAAGAGTGTCTCGCGGGGAGGGGAGAGTGTCTCGGGGGGAGGGGAGAGTGTCTCGGGGGAGTGGAGAGTGTCACGGGGGGAGGGAGAGTGTCTCGGGGGAGGGGAGAGTGTCTCGGGGAGAGGGGAGGGGAGAGTGTCCCGGGGGGAGGGGAGAGTGTCTCCGCGGGTCGGGGAGTGTGTCCCGAGGAGAGGGGAGGGGAGAGTGTCCCGAGGGGAGGGGAGAGTGTCCCGGGGGAAGGGGAGGGGAGAGTGTCCCGAGGTGTGGCGTGAGTGTCCCGGGGAGAGGGGAGAGTGTCCCGGGGGGAGGGGATAGTGTCACGGGGGGAGGGGAGAGTGTCTCGGGGGGGAGGGGAGGGGAGAGTGTCCCGAGGGGAGTGGAGAGTTTCCCAGGGGGAGGGGAGGGGAGAGTGTCCCGAGGTGTGGCGTGAGTGTCCCGGGGAGAGGGGAGAGTGTACCGAGGTGTGGCGTGAGTGTCCCGGGGAGAAGGGAGAGTGTCACGGGGGGAGGGGAGAGTGTCTCGGGGGGGAGGGGAGAGTGTCCCGAGGAGAGGGGAGGGGAGAGTGTCCCAGGGGGAGGGGAGAGTGTGCCGGGGAGAGGGGCGAGTGTCCCGGGGGGAGGGGAGGGGAGAGTGTCCCGAGGTGTGGCGTGAGTGTCCCGGGGAGAGGGGAGAGTGTCCCGGGGGGAGGGGAGGGGAGAGTGTCCCGAGGGGAGTGGAGAGTGTCCCGGGGGAGGGGAGGGAGAGTGTCCCGAGGGGAGTGGAGAGTTTCCCAGGGGAGGGGAGGGGAGAGTGTCCCGAGGTGTGGCGTGAGTGTCCCGGGGAGAGGGGAGAGTGTCCCGGGGGGAGGGGAGAGTGTCACGGTGGGAGGGGGAGAGTGTCCCGGGAGGAGGGGAGACTGTCTCGGGTGGAGGGGAGAGTGTCCCGAGGGGAGGGGAGTGTGTCTCGGGGGGAGGGGAGGGGAGAGTGTCCCGAGGAGAGGGGAGGGGAGAGTGTCCCGAGGGGAGGGGAGAGTGTCCCGGGGGGAGGGGAGAGTGTCATGGGGGGAGGGGAGTGTGTCTCGGGGGGAGGGGAGAGTGTCCCGGGGAGGGGAGAGTGTCTCCGCGGGTAGGGGAGTGTGTCCCGAGGAGAGGGGAGGGGAGAGTGTCCCGAGGGGAGGGGAGAGTGTCCCGGGGGGAGGGGAGGGAGAGTGTCCCGAGGGGAGTGGAGAGTTTCCCAGGGGGAGGGGAGGGGAGAGTGTCCCGGGAGGAAGGGAGACTGTCCCGGGGGGAGGGGAGAGTGTCTCCGCGGGTAGGGGAGTGTGTCCCGAGGAGAGGGGAGGGGAGAGTGTCCCGAGGGGAGGGGAGAGTGTCCCGGGGGGAGGGGAGAGTGTCTCCGCGGGTTGGGGAGTGTGTCCCGAGGAGAGGGGAGGGGAGAGTGTCCCGAGGTGTGGCGTGAGTGTCCCGGGGAGAGGGGAGAGTGTACCGAGGTGTGGCGTGAGTGTCCCGGGGAGAGGGAAAGTGTCCCGGGGGGAGGGGAGAGTGTCACGGGGGGAGGGGAGAGTGTCTCGGGGGGAGGGGAGAGTGTCCCGAGGAGAGGGGAGGTGAGAGTGTCCCAGGGGGAGGGGAGAGTGTCCCGGGGAGAGGGGCGAGTGTCCCGGGGGGAGGGGAGGGGAGAGTGTCCCGAGGGGAGGGGAGAGTGTCCCGGGGGGAGGGGAGGGGAGAGTGTCCCGAGGGGAGGGGAGAGTGTCCCGGGGTGTGGCGTGAGTGTCCCGGGGAGAGGGGAGAGTGTCCCGGGGGGAGGGGAGAGTGTCTCCGCGGGGAGGGGAGTGTGTCCCGAGGAGAGGGGAGGGGAGAGTGTCCCGAGGGGAGGGGAGAGTGTCCCGGGGGGAGGGGAGGGGAGAGTGTCCCGAGGTGTGGCGTGAGTGTCCCGGGGATAGGGGAGAGTGTCCCGGGGGGAGGGGAGTGTGTCCCGAGGAGAGGGGAGGGGAGAGTGTCCCAGGGGGAGGGGAGAGTGTCCCGGGGAGAGGGGCGACTGTCCCGGGGGGAGGGGAGGGGAGAGTGTCCCGAGGTGTGGCGTGAGTGTCCCGGGGAGAGGGGAGAGTGTCCCGGGGGGAGGGGAGGGGAGAGTGTCCCGAGGGGAGTGGAGAGTGTCCCGGGGGGAAGGGAGGGGAGAGTGTCCCGAGGGGAGTGGAGAGTTTCCCAGGGGGAGGGGAGGGGAGAGTGTCCCGAGGGGAGGGGAGAGTGTCCCGGGGGGAGGGGAGGGGAGAGTGTCCCGAGGGGAGTGGAGAGTTTACCAGGGGGAGGGGAGGGGAGAGTGTCCCGAGGAGAGGGGAGGGGAGAGTGTCCCAGGGGGAGGGGAGAGTGTCCCGGGGAGAGGGGCGAGTGTCCCGGGGGGAGGGGAGGGGAGAGTGTCCCGAGGTGTGGCGTGAGTGTCCCGGGGAGAGGGGAGAGTGCCCCGGGGGGAGGGGAGAGTGTCACGGGGGGAGGGGAGAGTGTCACGGGGGTAGGGAGAGTGTCTCGGGGGAGGGGAGAGTGTCTCGGTGGGAGGGGAGGGGAGAGTGTCCCGAGGGGAGTGGAGAGTTTCCCAGGGGGAGGGGAGGGGAGAGTGTCCCGGGAGGAAGGGAGACTGTCCCGGGGGGAGGGGAGAGTGTCTCCGCGGGTAGGGGAGTGTGTCCCGAGGAGAGGGGAGGGGAGAGTGTCCCGGGGGGAGGGGAGAGTGTCTCCGCGTGTCGGGGAGTGTGTCCCGAGGAGAGGGGAGGGGAGAGTGTCCCGAGGGGAGGGGAGAGTGTCCCGGGGGGAGGGGAGGGGAGAGTGTCCCGAGGGGAGTGGAGAGTTTCCCAGGGGGAGGGGAGGGGAGAGTGTCCCGAGGTGTGGCGTGAGTGTCCCGGGGAGAGGGGAGAGTGTCCCGGGGGGAGGGGAGAGTGTCTCGGGGGGAGGGGAGTGTGTCTCGGGGGGAGGGGAGAGTTTCCCGGGGGAGGGGAGAGTGTCTCCGCGGGTAGGGGAGTGTGTCCCGAGGAGAGGGGAGGGGAGAGTGTCCCGAGGGGAGGGGAGAGTGTCCCGGGGGGAGGGGAGGGGAGAGTGTCCCGAGGGGAGTGGAGAGTTTCCCAGGGGGAGGGGAGGGGAGAGTGTCCCGAGGTGTGGCGTGAGTGACCCGGGGAGAAGGGAGAGTATCCCGGGGGGAGGGGAGAGTGTCTCGGGGGGGAGGGGAGAGTGTCCCGAGGAGAGGGGAGGGGAGAGTGTCCCAGGGGGAGGGGAGAGTGTGCCGGGGAGAGGGGCGAGTGTCCCGGGGGGAGGGAGGGGAGAGTGTCCCGAGGTGTGGCGTGAGTGTCCCGGGGAGAGGGGAGAGTGTCCCGGGGGGAGGGGAGGGGAGAGTGTCCCGAGGGGAGTGGAGAGTGTCCCGGGGGGAGGGGAGGGGAGAGTGTCCCGAGGGGAGTGGAGAGTTTCCCAGGGGAGGGGAGGGAGAGTGTCCCGAGGTGTGGCGTGAGTGTCCCGGGGAGAGGGGGAGAGTGTCCCGGGGGGAGGGGAGAGTGTCACGGTGGGAGGGGAGAGTGTCCCGGGAGGAGGGGAGACTGTCTCGGGTGGAGGGGAGAGTGTCCCGAGGGGAGGGGAGTGTGTCTCGGGGGGGAGGGGAGAGTGTCCCGAGGAGAGGGGAGGGGAGAGTGTCCCGAGGGGAGGGGAGAGTGTCCCGGGGGGAGGGGAGAGTGTCATGGGGGGAGGGGAGTGTGTCTCGGGGGGAGGGGAGAGTGTCCCGGGGGAGGGGAGAGTGTCTCCGCGGGTAGGGGAGTGTGTCCCGAGGAGAGGGGAGAGTGTCCCGGGGGGAGGGGAGGGGAGAGTGTCCCGAGGGGAGTGGAGAGTGTCCCGGGGAGAGGGGCGAGTGTCCCGGGGGGAGGGGAGGGGAGAGTGTCCCGAGGTGTGGCGTGAGTGTCCGGGGAGAGGGGAGAGTGTCCCGGGGGGAGGGGAGGGGAGAGTGTCCCGAGGGAGTGGAGAGTGTCCCGGGGGAGGGGAGGGGAGAGTGTCCCGAGGGGAGTGGAGAGTTTCCCAGAGGGAGGGGAGGGAGAGTGTCCCGAGGTGTGGCGTGAGTGTCCCGGGGAGAGGGGAGAGTGTCCCGGGGGGAGGGGAGGGGAGAGTGTCCCGAGGGGAATGGAGAGTGTCCCGGGGGGAGGGGAGGGAGAGTGTCCCGAGGGGAGTGGAGAGTTTCCCAGGGGAGGGGAGGGGAGATTGTCCCGAGGTGTGGCGTGAGTGTCCCGGGGAGAGGGGAGAGTGTCCCGGGGGAGGGGAGAGTGTCACGGGGGGAATGGAGAGTGTCACGGGGGGAGGGGAGAGTGTCCCGGGAGGAGGGGAGAGTGTCTCGGGTGGAGGGGAGAGTGTCCCGAGGGGAGGGGAGTGTGTCTCGGGGGGGAGGGCAGAGTGTCCCGAGGAGAGGGGAGGGGAGAGTGTCCCAGGGGGAGGGGAGAGTGTCCCGGGGGGAGGGGAGGGGAGAGTGTCCCGGGAGGAGGGGAGACTGTCCCGGGGGGAGGGGAGAGTGTCTCCGCGGGTAGGGGAGTGTGTCCCGAGGCGAGGGGAGGGGAGAGTGTCCCGAGGGGAGGGGAGAGTGTCCCGGGGGGAGGGGAGGGGAGAGTGTCCCGAGGGGAGTGGAGAGTTTCCCAGGGGGAGGGGAGGGGAGAGTGTCCCGAGGTGTGGCGTGAGTGTCCCGGGGAGAGGGGAGAGTGTCCCGGGGGGAGGGGAGAGTGTCACGGTGGGAGGGGAGAGTGTCCCGGGAGGAGGGGAGACTGTCTCGGGTGGAGGGGAGAGTGTCCCGAGGGGAGCGGAGTGTGTCTCGGGGGGGAGGGCAGAGTGTCCCGAGGAGAGGGGAGGGGAGAGTGTCCCAGGGGGAGGGGAGAGTGTCCCGGGGCGAGGGGAGGGGAGAGTGTCCCGGGAGGAGGGGAGACTGTCCCGGGGGGAGGGGAGAGTGTCTCCGCGGGTAGGGGAGTGTGTCCCGAGGCGAGGGGAGGGGAGAGTGTCCCGAGGGGAGGGGAGAGTGTCCCGGGGGGAGGGGAGGGGAGAGTGTCCCGAGGGGAGTGGAGAGTTTCCCAGGGGGAGGGGAGGGGAGAGTGTCCCGAGGTGTGGCGTGAGTGTCCCGGGGAGAGGGGAGAGTGTCCCGGGGGGAGGGGAGAGTGTCACGGGGGGAGGGGAGAGTGTCCCGGGAGGAGGGGAGACTGTCTCGGGTGGAGGGGAGAGTGTCCCGAGGGGAGGGGAGTGTGACTCGGGGGGGAGGGGAGAGTGTCCCGAGGAGAGGGGAGGGGAGAGTGTCCCAGGGGGAGGGGAGAGTGTCCCGGGGAGAGGGGCGAGTGTCCCGGGGGGAGGGGAGGGGAGAGTGTCCCGAGGTGTGGCGTGAGTGTCCCGGGGAGAGGGGAGAGTGTCCCGGGGGGAGGGGAGAGTGTCACGGGGGGAGGGGAGAGTGTCACGGGGGGAGGGAGAGTGTCTCGGGGGGAGGGGAGAGTGTCACGGGGGGAGGGAGAGTGTCTCGGGGGAGGGGAGAGTGTCTCAGGGGGAGGAGAGAATGTCTCGGGGGAGTGGAGAGTGTCTCGGTGGGAGTGGAGAGTGTCTTGGGGGGAGGGGAGAGTGTCTCGGGTGAAGGGGAGAGTGTCTCGGGGGGAGGGGAGAGTGTCTCGGGGGGAGGGGAGAGTGTCTCGGGGGAGTGGAGAGTGTCACGGGGGGAGGGAGAGTGTCTCGGGGGAGGAGAGTGTGTCTCGGGGGGAGGGGATAGTGTCCCGGGGGAGGGGAGAGTGTCTCCGCGGGTAGGGGAGTGTGTCCCGAGGAGAGGGGAGGGGAGAGTGTCCCGAGGGGAGGGGAGAGTGTCCCGGGGGGAGGGGAGGGGAGAGTGTCCCGAGGGGAGTGGAGAGTTTCCCAGGGGGAGGGGAGGGGAGAGTGTCCCGAGGGGAGGGGAGAGTGTCCCGGGGGGAGGGGAGAGTGTCTCCGCGGGTCGGGGAGTGTGTCCCGAGGAGAGGGGAGGGGAGAGTGTCCCGAGGGGAGGGGCGAGTGTCCCGGGGGGAGGGGAGGGGAGAGTGTACCGAGGTGTGGCGTGAGTGTCCCGGGGAGAGGGGAGAGTGTCCCGGGGGGAGGTGAGAGTGTCACGGGGGGAGGGGAGAGTGTCTCGGGGGGGAGGGGAGGGTGTCCCGAGGAGAGGGGAGGGGAGAGTGTCACAGGGGGAGGGGAGAGTGTCCCGGGGAGAGGGGCGAGTTTCCCGGGGGGAGGGGAGGGGAGAGTGTCCCGAGGTGTGGCGTGAGTGTCCCGGGGAGAGGGGAGAGTGTCCCGGGGGGAGGGGAGAGTGTCCCGGGGAGAGGGGAGAGTGTACCGAGGTGTGGCGTGAGTGTCCCGGGGAGAGGGGAGAGTGTCCCGGGGGGAGGGGAGAGTGTCCCGAGGAGAGGGGTGGGGAGAGTGTCTCCGCGGGTAGGGGAGTGTGTCCCGAGGAGAGGGGAGGGGAGAGTGTCCCGAGGGGAGGGGAGAGTGTCCCGGGGGGAGGGGAGGGGAGAGTGTCACGGGGGGAGGGGAGAGTGTCTCGGGGGGGAGGGGAGAGTGTCCCGAGGAGAGGGGAGGGGAGAGTGTCCCAGGGGGAGGGGAGAGTGTCCCGGGGAGAGGGGCGAGTGTCCCGGGGGGAGGGGAGGGGAGAGTGTCCCGAGGTGTGGCGTGAGTGTCCCGGGGGGAGGGGAGAGTGTCCCGGGGGGAGGGGAGGGGAGAGTGTCCCGAGGGGAGGGGAGAGTGTCCCGGGGGGAGGGGAGGGGAGAGTGTCCCGAGGGGAGTGGAGAGTTTCCCAGGGGGAGGGGAGGGGAGAGTGTCCCGAGGTGTGGCGTGAGTGTCCCGGGGAGAGGGGAGAGTGTCCCGGGGGGAGGGGAGAGTGTCACGGTGGGAGGGGAGAGTGTCCCGGGAGGAGGGGAGACTGTCTCGGGTGGAGGGGAGAGTGTCCCGAGGGGAGCGGAGTGTGGTCTCGGGGGGGAGGGCAGAGTGTCCCGAGGAGAGGGGAGGGGAGAGTGTCCCAGGGGGAGGGGAGAGTGTCCGGGGGGAGGGGAGGGAGAGTGTCCCGGGAGGAGGGGAGACTGTCCCGGGGGGAGGGGAGAGTGTCTCCGCGGGTAGGGGAGTGTGTCCCGAGGCGAGGGGAGGGGAGAGTGTCCCGAGGGGAGGGGAGAGTGTCCCGGGGGGAGGGGAGGGAGAGTGTCCCGAGGGGAGTGGAGAGTTTCCCAGGGGGAGGGGAGGGGAGAGTGTCCCGAGGTGTGGCGTGAGTGTCCCGGGGAGAGGGGAGAGTTTCCCGGGGGGAGGGGAGAGTGTCACGGTGGGAGGGGAGAGTGTCCCGGGAGGAGGGGAGACTGTCTCGGGTGGAGGGGTGAGTGTCCCGAGGGGAGGGGAGTGTGTCTCGGGGGGGAGGGGAGAGTGTCCCGAGGAGAGGGGAGGGGAGAGTGTCCCAGGGGGAGGGGAGAGTGTCCCGGGGAGAGGGGCGAGTGTCCCGGGGGGAGGGGAGGGGAGAGTGGGCGTGAGTGTCCCGGGGAGAGGGGAGAGTGTCCCCGGGGGGAGGGGAGAGTGTCACGGGGGGAGGGGAGAGTGTCACGGGGGGAGGGAGAGTGTCTCGGGGGGAGGGGAGAGTGTCACGGGGGGAGGGAGAGTGTCTCGGGGGAGGGGAGAGTGTCTCGGGGGGAGGAGAGAATGTCTCGGGGGAGTGGAGAGTGTCTCGGTGGGAGTGGAGAGTGTCTTGGGGGGAGGGGAGAGTGTCTCGGTGGGAGGGAAGAGTGTCTCGGGTGGAGGGGAGAGTGTCTCGGGGGGAGGGGAGAGTGTCTCGGGGGGAGGGGAGAGTGTCTCGGGGGAGTGGAGAGTGTCACGGGGGGAGGGAGAGTGTCTCGGGGGAGGGGAGTGTGTCTCGGGGGGAGGGGAGAGTGTCCCGGGGGAGGGGAGAGTGTCTCCGCGGGTAGGGGAGTGTGTCCCGAGGAGAGGGGAGGGGAGAGTGTCCCGAGGGGAGGGGAGAGTGTCCCGGGGGGAGGGGAGGGGAGAGTGTCCCGAGGGGAGTGGAGAGTTTCCCAGGGGGAGGGGAGGGGAGAGTGTCCCGAGGGGAGGGGAGAGTGTCCCGGGGGGAGGGGAGAGTGTCTCCGCGGGTCGGGGAGTGTGTCCCGAGGAGAGGGGAGGGGAGAGTGTCCCGAGGGGAGGGGCGAGTGTCCCGGGGGGAGGGGAGGGGAGAGTGTCCCGAGGTGTGGCGTGAGTGTCCCGGGGAGAGGGGAGAGTGTACCGAGGTGTGGCGTGAGTGTCCCGGGGAGAGGGGGAGAGTGTCCCGGGGGGAGGTGAGAGTGTCACGGGGGAGGGGAGGGTGTCCCGAGGAGAGGGGAGGGGAGAGTGTCACAGGGGGAGGGGAGAGTGTCCCGGGGAGAGGGGCGAGTGTCCCGGGGGGAGGGGAGGGGAGAGTGTCCCGAGGTGTGGCGTGAGTGTCCGGGGAGAGGGGAGAGTGTCCCGGGGGGAGGGGAAGGGAGAGTGTCCCGTGGGGAGTGGAGAGTGTCCCGGGGGGAGGGGAGGGGAGAGTGTCCCGAGGGGAGTGGAGAGTTTCCCAGGGGGAGGGGAGGGGAGAGTGTCCCGAGGTGTGGCGTGAGTGTCCCGGGGAGAGGGGAGAGTGTCCCGGGGGGAGGGGAGAGTGTCACGGTGGGAGGGGAGAGTGTCCCGGGAGGAGGGGAGACTGTCTCGGGTGGAGGGGAGAGTGTCCCGAGGGGAGGGGAGTGTGTCTCGGGGGGGAGGGGAGATGTCCCGAGGAGAGGGGAGGGGAGAGTGTCCCAGGGGGAGGGGAGAGTGTCCCGGGGAGAGGGGCGAGTGTCCCGGGGGTAGGGGAGGGGAGAGTGTCCCGAGGTGTGGCGTGAGTGTCCCGGGGAGAGGTGAGAGTGTCCCGGGGGGAGGATAGAGTGTCACGGGGGGAGGGGAGAGTGTCACGGGGGGAGGGAGAGTGTCTCGGGGGAGGGGAGAGTGTCTCAGGGGGAGGAGAGAATGTCTCGGGGGAGTGGAGAGTGTCTCGGTGGGAGTGGAGAGTGTCTTGGGGGAGGGGAGAGTGTCTCGGGGGGAGGGGAGAGTGTCTCGGTGGGAGGGAAGAGTATCTCGGGAGGAGGGGAGAGTGTCTCGGGGGGAGGGGAGAGTGTCTCGGGGGAGTGGAGAGTGTCACGGGGGGAGGGAGAGTGTCTCGGGGGAGGGGAGAGTGTCTCGGGGGGAGGGGAGAGTGTCACGGGGGGAGGGGAGTGTGTCACGGGGGGAGGGAGAGTGTCTCGGGGTAGGGGAGTGTGTCTCGGGGTGAGGGGAGAGTGTCCCGGGGGAGGGGAGAGTGTCTCCGCGGGTAGGGGAGTGTGTCCCGAGGAGAGGGGAGGGGAGAGTGTCCCGAGGGGAGGGGAGAGTGTCCCGGGGGGAGGGGAGGGGAGAGTATCCCGAGGGGAGTGGAGAGTTTCCCAGGGGGAGGGGAGGGGAGAGTGTCCCGAGGTGTGGCGTGAGTGTCCCGAGGGGAGTGGAGAGTTTCCCGGGGGGAGGGGAGGGGAGAGTGTCCCGGGAGGAAGGGAGACTGTCCCGGGGGGAGGGGAGAGTGTCTCCGCGGGTAGGGGAGTGTGTCCCAAGGAGAGGGGAGGGGAGAGTGTCCCGAGGGGAGGGGAGAGTGTCCCGGGGGGAGGGGAGAGTGTCTCCGCGGGTAGGGGAATGTGTCCCGAGGAGAGGGGAGGGGAGAGTGTCCCGAGGGGAGGGGAGAGTGTCCCGGGGGGTGGGGAGGGGAGAGTGTCCCGAGGTGTGGCGTGAGTGTCCCGGGGAGAGGGGAGAGTGTACCGAGGTGTGGCGTGAGTGTCCCGGGGAGAGGGGAGAGTGTCCCGGGGGGAGGGGAGAGTGTACCGAGGTGTGGCGTGAGTGTCCCGGGGAGAGGGGAGAGTGTCCCGGGGGAAGGGGAGTGTGTCCCGAGGAGAGGGGAGGGGAGAGTGTCCCGAGGGGAGGGGAGAGTGTCCCGGGGGGAGGGGAGGGGAGAGTGTCACGGGGGGAGGGGAGAGTGTCTCGGGGGGGAGGGGAGAGTGTCCCGAGGAGAGGGGAGGGGAGAGTGTCCCAGGGGGAGGGGAGAGTGTCCCGGGGAGAGGGGCGAGTGTCCCGGGGGGAGGGGAGGGGAGAGTGTCCCGAGGTGTGGCGTGAGTGTCCCGGGGAGAGGGGAGAGTGTCCCGGGGGGAGGAGAGGGGAGAGTGTCCCGAGGGGAATGGAGAGTGTCCCGGGGGGGAGGGGAGGGGAGAGTGTCCCGAGGGGAGTGGAGAGTTTCCCAGGGGGAGGGGAGGGGAGATTGTCCCGAGGTGTGGCGTGAGTGTCCCGGGGAGAGGGGAGAGTGTCCCGGGGGGAGGGGAGAGTGTCACGGGGGGAGGGGAGAGTGTCCCGGGAGGAGGGTAGACTGTCTCGGGTGGAGGGGAGAGTATCCCGAGGGGAGGGGAGTGTGTCTCGGGGGGGAGGGCAGAGTGTCCCGAGGAGAGGGGAGGGGAGAGTGTCCCAGGGGGAGGGGAGAGTGTCCCGGGGGGTGGGGAGGGGAGAGTGTCCCGGGAGGAGGGGAGACTGTCCCGGGGGGAGGGGAGAGTGTCTCCGCGGGTAGGGGAGTGTGTCCCGAGGCGAGGGGAGGAGAGAGTGTCCCGAGGGGAGGAGAGAGTGTCCCGGGGGGAGGGGAGGGGAGAGTGTCCCGAGGGGAGTGGAGAGTTTCCCAGGGGGAGGGGAGGGGAGAGTGTCCCGAGGTGTGGCGTGAGTGTCCCGGGGAGAGGGGAGAGTGTCCCGGGGGGAGGGGAGAGTGTCACGGTGGGAGGGGAGAGTGTCCCGGGAGGAGGGGAGACTGTCTCGGGTGGAGGGGAGAGTGTCCCGAGGGGAGCGGAGTGTGTCTCGGGGGGAGGGGAGAGTGTCCCGAGGAGAGGGGAGGGGAGAGTGTCCCAGGGGGAGGGGAGAGTGTCCCGGGGGGAGGGGAGGGGAGAGTGTCCCGAGGGGAGTGGAGAGTTTCCCAGGGGGAGGGGAGGGGAGAGTGTCCCGAGGTGTGGCGTGAGTGTCCCGGGGAGAGGGGAGAGTGTCCCGGGGGGAGGGGAGAGTGTCTCGGGGGGAGGGGAGTGTGTCTCGGGGGGAGGGGAGAGTTTCCCGGGGGAGGGGAGAGTGTCTCCGCGGGTAGGGGAGTGTGTCCCGAGGAGAGGGGAGGGGAGAGTGTCCCGAGGGGAGGGGAGAGTGTCCCGGGGGGAGGGGAGGGGAGAGTGTCCCGAGGGGAGTGGAGAGTTTCCCAGGGGGAGGGGAGGGGAGAGTGTCCCGAGGTGTGGCGTGAGTGACCCGGGGAGAAGGGAGAGTATCCCGGGGGGAGGGGAGAGTGGCACGGGGGGAGGGGAGAGTGTCTCGGGGGGAGGGGAGAGTGTCCCGAGGAGAGGGGAGGGGAGAGTGTCCCAGGGGGAGGGGAGAGTGTGCCGGGGAGAGGGGCGAGTGTCCCGGGGGGAGGGGAGGGGAGAGTGTCCCGAGGTGTGGCGTGAGTGTCCCGGGGAGAGGGGAGAGTGTCCCGGGGGGAGGGGAGAGTGTCACGGTGGGAGGGGAGAGTGTCCCGGGGGGAGGGGAGGGGAGAGTGTCCCGAGGGGAGTGGAGAGTGTCCCGGGGGGAGGGGAGGGGAGAGTGTCCCGAGGGGAGTGGAGAGTGTCCCGGGGGGAGGGGAGGGGAGAGTGTCCCGAGGGGAGTGGAGAGTTTCCCAGGGGGAGGGGAGGGGAGAGTGTCCCGAGGTGTGGCGTGAGTGTCCCGGGGAGAGGGGAGAGTGTCCCGGGGGGAGGGGAGAGTGTCACGGTGGGAGGGGAGAGTGTCCCGGGAGGAGGGGAGACTGTCTCGGGTGGAGGGGAGAGTGTCCCGAGGGGAGGGGAGTGTGTCTCGGGGGGGAGGGGAGAGTGTCCCGCGGAGAGGGGAGGGGAGAGTGTCCCGAGGGGAGGGGAGAGTGTCCCGGGGGGAGGGGAGAGTGTCATGGGGGGAGGGGAGTGTGTCTCGGGGGGAGGGGAGAGTGTCCCGGGGGAGGGGAGAGTGTCTCCGCGGGTAGGGGAGTGTGTCCCGAGGAGAGGGGAGGGGAGAGTGTCCCGAGGGGAGGGGAGAGTGTCCCGGGGGGAGGGGAGGGGAGAGTGTCCCGGGAGGAAGGGAGACTGTCCCGGGGGGAGGGGAGAGTGTCTCCGCGGGTAGGGGAGTGTGTCCCGAGGAGAGGGGAGGGGAGAGTGTCCCGAGGGGAGGGGAGAGTGTCCCGGGGGGAGGGGAGAATGTCTCCGCGGGTAGGGGAGTGTGTCCCGAGGAGAGGGGAGGGGAGAGTGTCCCGAGGTGTGGCGTGAGTGTCCCGGGGAGAGGGGAGAGTGTACCGAGGTGTGGCGTGAGTGTCCCGGGGAGAGGGGAAAGTGTCCCGGGGGGAGGGGAGAGTGTCACGGGGGGAGGGGAGAGTGTCTCGGGGGGGAGGGGAGAGTGTCCCGAGGAGAGGGGAGGGGAGAGTGTCCCAGGGGGAGGGGAGAGTGTCCCGGGGAGAGGGGCGAGTGTCCCGGGGGGAGGGGAGGGGAGAGTGTCCCGAGGTGTGGCGTGAGTGTCCCGGGGAGAGGGGAGAGTGTCCCGGGGGGAGGGGAGGGGAGAGTGTCCCGAGGGGAGTGGAGAGTGTCCCGGGGGGAGGGGAGGGGAGAGTGTCCCGAGGGGAGTGGAGAGTTTCCCAGAGGGAGGGGAGGGGAGAGTGTCCCGAGGTGTGGCGTGAGTGTCCCGGGGAGAGGGGAGAGTGTCCCGGGGGGAGGGGAGGGGAGAGTGTCCCGAGGGGAATGGAGAGTGTCCCGGGGGGGAGGGGAGGGGAGAGTGTCCCGAGGGGAGTGGAGAGTTTCCCAGGGGGAGGGGAGGGGAGATTGTCCCGAGGTGTGGCGTGAGTGTCCCGGGGAGAGGGGAGAGTGTCCCGGGGGGAGGGGAGAGTGTCACGGGGGGAATGGAGAGTGTCACGGGGGGAGGGGAGAGTGTCCCGGGAGGAGGGGAGAGTGTCTCGGGTGGAGGGGAGAGTGTCCCGAGGGGAGGGGAGTGTGTCTCGGGGGGGAGGGCAGAGTGTCCCGAGGAGAGGGGAGGGGAGAGTGTCCCAGGGGGAGGGGAGAGTGTCCCGGGGGGAGGGGAGGGGAGAGTGTCCCGGGAGGAGGGGAGACTGTCCCGGGGGGAGGGGAGAGTGTCTCCGCGGGTAGGGGAGTGTGTCCCGAGGCGAGGGGAGGGGAGAGTGTCCCGAGGGGAGGGGAGAGTGTCCCGGGGGGAGGGGAGGGGAGAGTGTCCCGAGGGGAGTGGAGAGTTTCCCAGGGGGAGGGGAGGGGAGAGTGTCCCGAGGTGTGGCGTGAGTGTCCCGGGGAGAGGGGAGAGTGTCCCGGGGGGAGGGGAGAGTGTCACGGTGGGAGGGGAGAGTGTCCCGGGAGGAGGGGAGATTGTCTCGGGTGGAGGGGAGAGTGTCCCGAGGGGAGCGGAGTGTGTCTCGGGGGGGAGGGCAGAGTGTCCCGAGGAGAGGGGAGGGGAGAGTGTCCCAGGGGGAGGGGAGACTGTCTCGGGTGGAGGGGAGAGTGTCCCGAGGGGAGCGGAGTGTGTCTCGGGGGGGAGGGCAGAGTGTCCCGAGGAGAGGGGAGGGGAGAGTGTCCCAGGGGGAGGGGAGAGTGTCCCGGGGCGAGGGGAGGGGAGAGTGTCCCGGGAGGAGGGGAGACTGTCCCGGGGGGAGGGGAGAGTGTCTCCGCGGGTAGGGGAGTGTGTCCCGAGGCGAGGGGAGGGGAGAGTGTCCCGAGGGGAGGGGAGAGTGTCCCGGGGGGAGGGGAGGGGAGAGTGTCCCGAGGGGAGTGGAGAGTTTCCCAGGGGGAGGGGAGGGGAGAGTGTCCCGAGGTGTGGCGTGAGTGTCCCGGGGAGAGGGGAGAGTGTCCCGGGGGGAGGGGAGAGTGTCACGGGGGGAGGGGAGAGTGTCCCGGGAGGAGGGGAGACTGTCTCGGGTGGAGGGGAGAGTGTCCCGAGGGGAGGGGAGTGTGTCTCGGGGGGGAGGGGAGAGTGTCCCGAGGAGAGGGGAGGGGAGAGTGTCCCAGGGGGAGGGGAGAGTGTCCCGGGGAGAGGGGCGAGTGTCCCGGGGGGAGGGGAGGGGAGAGTGTCCCGAGGTGTGGCGTGAGTGTCCCGGGGAGAGGGGAGAGTGTCCCGGGGGGAGGGGAGAGTGTCCCGGGGGGAGGGGAGAGTGTCACGGGGGGAGGGAGAGTGTCTCGGGGGAGGGGAGAGTGTCTCAGGGGGAGGAGAGAATGTCTCGGGGGAGTGGAGAGTGTCTCGGTGGGAGTGGAGAGTGTCTTGGGGGGAGGGGAGAGTGTCTCGGTGGGAGGGAAGAGTGTCTCGGGTGAAGGGGAGAGTGTCTCGGGGGGAGGGGAGAGTGTCTCGGGGGGAGGGGAGAGTGTCTCGGGGGAGTGGAGAGTGTCACGGGGGGAGGGAGAGTGTCTCGGGGGAGGGGAGTGTGTCTCGGGGGGAGGGGAGAGTGTCCCGGGGGAGGGGAGAGTGTCTCCGCGGGTAGGGGAGTGTGTCCCGAGGAGAGGGGAGGGGAGAGTGTCCCGAGGGGAGGGGAGAGTGTCCCGGGGGGAGGGGAGAGTTTCCCAGGGGGAGGGGAGGGGAGAGTGTCCCGAGGGGAGGGGAGAGTGTCCCGGGTGGAGGGGAGAGTGTCTCCGCGGGTCGGGGAGTGTGTCCCGAGGAGAGGGGAGGGGAGAGTGTCCCGAGGGGAGGGGCGAGTGTCCCGGGGGGAGGGGAGGGGAGAGTGTCCCGAGGTGTGGCGTGAGTGTCCCGGGGAGAGGGGAGAGTGTACCGAGGTGTGGCGTGAGTGTCCCGGGGAGAGGGGAGAGTGTCCCGGGGGGAGGTGAGAGTGTCACGGGGGGAGGGGAGAGTGTCTCGGGGGGGAGGGGAGGGTGTCCCGAGGAGAGGGGAGGGGAGAGTGTCACAGGGGGAGGGGAGAGTGTACCGAGGTGTGGCGTGAGTGTCCCGGGGAGAGGGGAGAGTGTCCCGGGGGGAGGGGAGAGTGTCCCGGGGAGAGGGGAGAGTGTACCGAGGTGTGGCGTGAGTGTCCCGGGGAGAGGGGAGAGTGTCCCGGGGGGAGGGGAGAGTGTCCCGAGGAGAGGGGTGGGGAGAGTGTCTCCGCGGGTAGGGGAGTGTGTCCCGAGGAGAGGGGAGGGGAGAGTGTCCCGAGGGGAGGGGAGAGTGTCCCGGGGGGAGGGGAGGGGAGAGTGTCACGGGGGGAGGGGAGAGTGTCTCGGGGGGGAGGGGAGAGTGTCCCGAGGAGAGGGGAGGGGAGAGTGTCCCAGGGGGAGGGGAGAGTGTCCCGGGGAGAGGGGCGAGTGTCCCGGGGGGAGGGGAGGGGAGAGTGTCCCGAGGTGTGGCGTGAGTGTCCCGGGGGGAGGGGAGAGTGTCCCGGGGGGAGGGGAGGGGAGAGTGTCCCGAGGGGAGGGGAGAGTGTCCCGGGGGGAGGGGAGGGGAGAGTGTCCCGAGGGGAGTGGAGAGTTTCCCAGGGGGAGGGGAGGGGAGAGTGTCCCGAGGTGTGGCGTGAGTGTCCCGGGGAGAGGGGAGAGTGTCCCGGGGGGAGGGGAGAGTGTCACGGTGGGAGGGGAGAGTGTCCCGGGAGGAGGGGAGACTGTCTCGGGTGGAGGGAAGAGTGTCCCGAGGGGAGCGGAGTGTGTCTCGGGGGGGAGGGCAGAGTGTCCCGAGGAGAGGGGAGGGGAGAGTGTCCCAGGGGGAGGGGAGAGTGTCCCGGGGGGAGGGGAGGGGAGAGTGTCCCGGGAGGAGGGGAGACTGTCCCGGGGGGAGGGGAGAGTGTCTCCGCGGGTAGGGGAGTGTGTCCCGAGGCGAGGGGAGGGGAGAGTGTCCCGAGGGGAGGGGAGAGTGTCCCGGGGGGAGGGGAGGGGAGAGTGTCCCGAGGGGAGTGGAGAGTTTCCCAGGGGGAGGGGAGGGGAGAGTGTCCCGAGGTGTGGCGTGAGTGTCCCGGGGAGAGGGGAGAGTTTCCCGGGGGGAGGGGAGAGTGTCACGGTGGGAGGGGAGAGTGTCCCGGGAGGAGGGGAGACTGTCTCGGGTGGAGGGGTGAGTGTCCCGAGGGGAGGGGAGTGTGTCTCGGGGGGGAGGGGAGAGTGTCCCGAGGAGAGGGGAGGGGAGAGTGTCCCAGGGGGAGGGGAGAGTGTCCCGGGGAGAGGGGCGAGTGTCCCGGGGGGAGGGGAGGGGAGAGTGTCCCGAGGTGTGGCGTGAGTGTCCCGGGGAGAGGGGAGAGTGTCCCGGGGGGAGGGGAGAGTGTCACGGGGGGAGGGGAGAGTGTCGCGGGGGGAGGGAGAGTGTCTCGGGGGGAGGGGAGAGTGTCACGGGGAGAGGGAGAGTGTCTCGGGGGAGGGGAGAGTGTCTCGGGGGGAGGAGAGAATGTCTCGGGGGAGTGGAGAGTGTCTCGGTGGGAGTGGAGAGTGTCTTGGGGGGAGGGGAGAGTGTCTCGGTGGGAGGGAAGAGTGTCTCGGGTGGAGGGGAGAGTGTCTCGGGGGGAGGGGAGAGTGTCTCGGGGGGAGGGGAGAGTGTCTCGGGGGAGTGGAGAGTGTCACGGGGGGAGGGAGAGTGTCTCGGGGGAGGGGAGTGTGTCTCGGGGGGAGGGGAGAGTGTCCCGGGGGAGGGGAGAGTGTCTCCGCGGGTAGGGGAGTGTGTCCCGAGGAGAGGGGAGGGGAGAGTGTCCCGAGGGGAGGGGAGAGTGTCCCGGGGGGAGGGGAGGGGAGAGTGTCCCGAGGGGAGTGGAGAGTTTCCCAGGGGGAGGGGAGGGGAGAGTGTCCCGAGGGGAGGGGAGAGTGTCCCGGGGGGAGGGGAGAGTGTCTCCGCGGGTCGGGGAGTGTGTCCCGAGGAGAGGGGAGGGGAGAGTGTCCCGAGGGGAGGGGCGAGTGTCCCGGGGGGAGGGGAGGGGAGAGTGTCCCGAGGTGTGGCGTGAGTGTCCCGGGGAGAGGGGAGAGTGTACCGAGGTGTGGCGTGAGTGTCCCGGGGAGAGGGGAGAGTGTCCCGGGGGGAGGTGAGAGTGTCACGGGGGGAGGGGAGAGTGTCTCGGGGGGGAGGGGAGGGTGTCCCGAGGAGAGGGGAGGGGAGAGTGTCACAGGGGGAGGGGAGAGTGTCCCGGGGAGAGGGGCGAGTGTCCCGGGGGGAGGGGAGGGGAGAGTGTCCCGAGGTGTGGCGTGAGTGTCCCGGGGAGAGGGGAGAGTGTCCCGGGGGGAGGGGAAGGGAGAGTGTCCCGAGGGGAGTGGAGAGTGTCCCGGGGGGAGGGGAGGGGAGAGTGTCCCGAGGGGAGTGGAGAGTTTCCCAGGGGGAAGGGAGGGGAGAGTGTCCCGAGGTGTGGCGTGAGTGTCCCGGGGAGAGGGGAGAGTGTCCCGGGGGGAGGGGAGAGTGTCACGGTGGGAGTGGAGAGTGTCTTGGGGGGAGGGGAGAGTGTCTCGGTGGGAGGGAAGAGTATCTCGGGGGGAGGGGAGAGTGTCTCGGGGGGAGGGGAGAGTGTCTCGGGGGAGTGGAGAGTGTCACGGGGGGAGGGAGAGTGTCTCGGGGGAGGGGAGAGTGTCTCGGGGGGAGGGGAGAGTGTCACGGGGGGAGGGGAGTGTGTCACGGGGGGAGGGAGAGTGTCTCGGGGTAGGGGAGTGTGTCTCGGGGTGAGGGGAGAGTGTCCCGGGGGAGGGGAGAGTGTCTCCGCGGGTAGGGGAGTGTGTCCCGAGGAGAGGGGAGGGGAGAGTGTCCCGAGGGGAGGGGAGAGTGTCCCGGGGGGAGGGGAGGGGAGAGTATCCCGAGGGGAGTGGAGAGTTTCCCAGGGGGAGGGGAGGGGAGAGTGTCCCGGGAGGAAGGGAGACTGTCCCGGGGGGAGGGGAGAGTGTCTCCGCGGGTAGGGGAGTGTGTCCCGAGGAGAGGGGAGGGGAGAGTGTCCCGAGGGGAGGGGAGAGTGTCCCGGGGGGAGGGGAGAGTGTCTCCGCGGGTAGGGGAATGTGTCCCGAGGAGAGGGGAGGGGAGAGTGTCCCGAGGGGAGGGGAGAGTGTCCCGGGGGGTGGGGAGGGGAGAGTGTCCCGAGGTGTGGCGTGAGTGTCCCGGGGAGAGGGGAGAGTGTACCGAGGTGTGGCGTGAGTGTCCCGGGGAGAGGGGAGAGTGTCCCGGGGGAAGGGGAGTGTGTCCCGAGGAGAGGGGAGGGGAGAGTGTCCCGAGGGGAGGGGAGAGTGTCCCGGGGGGAGGGGAGGGGAGAGTGTCACGGGGGGAGGGGAGAGTGTCTCGGGGGGGAGGGGAGAGTGTCCCGAGGAGAGGGGAGGGGAGAGTGTCCCAGGGGGAGGGGAGAGTGTCCCGGGGAGAGGGGCGAGTGTCCCGGGGGGAGGGGAGGGGAGAGTGTCCCGAGGTGTGGCGTGAGTGTCCCGGGGAGAGGGGAGAGTGTCCCGGGGGGAGGGGAGGGGAGAGTGTCCCGAGGGGAATGGAGAGTGTCCCGGGGGGGAGGGGAGGGGAGAGTGTCCCGAGGGGAGTGGAGAGTTTCCCAGGGGGAGGGGAGGGGAGATTGTCCCGAGGTGTGGCGTGAGTGTCCCGGGGAGAGGGGAGAGTGTCCCGGGGGGAGGGGAGAGTGTCACGGGGGGAGGGGAGAGTGTCCCGGGAGGAGGGGAGACTGTCTCGGGTGGAGGGGAGAGTATCCCGAGGGGAGGGGAGTGTGTCTCGGGGGGGAGGGCAGAGTGTCCCGAGGAGAGGGGAGGGGAGAGTGTCCCAGGGGGAGGGGAGAGTGTCCCGGGGGGTGGGGAGGGGAGAGTGTCCCGGGAGGAGGGGAGACTGTCCCGGGGGGAGGGGAGAGTGTCTCCGCGGGTAGGGGAGTGTGTCCCGAGGCGAGGGGAGGAGAGAGTGTCCCGAGGGGAGGGGAGAGTGTCCCGGGGGGAGGGGAGGGGAGAGTGTCCCGAGGGGAGTGGAGAGTTTCCCAGGGGGAGGGGAGGGGAGAGTGTCCCAGGTGTGGCGTGAGTGTCCCGGGGAGAGGGGAGAGTGTCCCGGGGGGAGGGGAGAGTGTCACGGTGGGAGGGGAGAGTGTCCCGGGAGGAGGGGAGACTGTCTCGGGTGGAGGGGAGAGTGTCCCGAGGGGAGCGGAGTGTGTCTCGGGGGGGAGGGGAGAGTGTCCCGAGGAGAGGGGAGGGGAGAGTGTCCCAGGGGGAGGGGAGAGTGTCCCGGGGGGAGGGGAGGGGAGAGTGTCCCGGGAGGAGGGGAGACTGTCCCGGGAGGAGGGGAGAGTGTCTCCGCGGGTAGGGGAGTGTGTCCCGAGGCGAGGGGAGGGGAGAGTGTCCCGAGGGGAGGGGAGAGTGTCCCGGGGGGAGGGGAGGGGAGAGTTTCCCGAGGGGAGTGGAGAGTTTCCCAGGGGGAGGGGAGGGGAGAGTGTCCCGAGGTGTGGCGTGAGTGTCCCGGGGAGAGGGGAGAGTGTCCCTGGGGGAGGGGAGTGTGTCCCGAGGAGAGGGGAGGGGAGAGTGTCCCGAGGGGAGGGGAGAGTCTCCCGGGGGGAGGGGAGGGGAGAGTGTCCCGAGGGGAGTGGAGAGTTTCCCAGGGGGTGGGGAGGGGAGAGTGTCCCGGGAGGAAGGGAGACTGTCCCGGGGGGAGGGGAGAGTGTCTCCGCGGGTAGGGGAGTGTGTCCCGAGGAGAGGGGAGGGGAGAGTGTCCCGAGGGGAGGGGAGAGTGTCCCGGGGGGAGGGGAGAGTGTCTCCGTGGGTAGGGGAGTGTGTCCCGAGGAGAGGGGAGGGGAGAGTGTCCCGGGGGGAGGGGAGGGGAGAGTGTCCCGGGGGGAGGGGAGAGTGTCTCCGTGGGTAGGGGAGTGTGTCCCGAGGAGAGGGGAGGGGAGAGTGTCCCGGGGGGAGGGGAGGGGAGAGTGTCCCGAGGTGTGGCGTGAGTGTCCCGGGGAGAGGGGAGAGTGTACCGAGGTGTGGCGTGAGTGTCCCGGGGAGAGGGGAGAGTGTCCCGGGGGGAGGGGAGGGTGTCACGGGGGGAGGGGAGAGTGTCTCGGGGGGGAGGGGAGAGTGTCCCGAGGAGAGGGGAGGGGAGAGTGTCCCAGGGGGAGGGGAGAGTGTCCCGGGGAGAGGGGCGAGTGTCCCGGGGGGAGGGGAGGGGAGAGTGTCCCGAGGTGTGGCGTGAGTGTCCCGGGGAGAGGGGAGAGTGTCCCGGGGGGAGGGGAGGGGAGAGTGTCCCGAGGGGAGTGGAGAGTGTCCCGGGGGGAGGGGAGGGGAGAGTGTCCCGAGGGGAGTGGAGAGTTTCCCAGGGGGAGGGGAGGGGAGAGTGTCCCGAGGTGTGGCGTGAGTGTCCCGGGGAGAGGGGAGAGTGTCACGGTGGGAGGGGAGAGTGTCCCGGGAGGAGGGGAGACTGTCTCGGGTGGAGGGGAGAGTGTCCCGAGGGGAGGGGAGTGTGTCTCGGGGGGGAGGGGAGAGTGTCCCGAGGAGAGGGGAGGGGAGAGTGTCCCAGGGGGAGGGGAGAGTGTCACGGGGGGAGGGGAGAGTGTCCCGGGAGGAGGGGAGACTGTCTCGGGTGGAGGGGAGAGTGTCCCGAGGGGAGGGGAGTGTGTCTCGGGGGGCAGGGCAGAGTGTCCCGAGGAGAGCGGAGGGGAGAGTGTCCCAGGGGGAGGGGAGAGTGTCCCGGGGGGAGGGGAGGGGAGAGTGTCCCGGGAGGAGGGGAGACTGTCCCGGGGGGAGGGGAGAGTGTCTCCGCGGGTAGGGGAGTGTGTCCCGAGGCGAGGGGAGGGGAGAGTGTCCCGAGGGGAGGGGAGAGTGTCCCGGGGGGAGGGGAGGGGAGAGTGTCCCGAGGGGAGTGGAGAGTTTCCCAGGGGGAGGGGAGGGGAGAGTGTCCCGAGGTGTGGTGTGAGTGTCCCGGGGAGAGGGGAGGGGAGAGTGTCCCGAGGTGTGGCGTGAGTGTCCCGGGGAGAGGTGAGAGTGTCCCGGGGGGAGGGGAGAGTGTCACGGGGGGAGGGGAGAGTGTCACGGGGGGAGGGAGAGTGTCTCGGGGGAGGGGAGAGTGTCTCAGGGGGAGGGGAGAGTGTCTCAGGGGGAGGAGAGTATGTCTCGGGGGAGTGGAGAGTGTCTCGGTGGGAGTGGAGAGTGTCTTGGGGGGAGGGGAGAGTGTCTCGGTGGGAGGGAAGAGTATCTCGGGGGGAGGGGAGAGTGTCTCGGGGGGAGGGGAGAGTGTCTCGGGGGAGTGGAGAGTGTCACGGGGGGAGGGAGAGTGTCTCGGGGGAGGGGAGAGTGTCTCGGGGGGAGGGGAGAGTGTCACGGGGGGAGGGGAGTGTGTCACGGGGGGAGGGAGAGTGTCTCGGGGTAGGGGAGTGTGTCTCGGGGTGAGGGGAGAGTGTCCCGGGGGAGGGGAGAGTGTCTCCGCGGGTAGGGGAGTGTGTCCCGAGGAGAGGGGAGGGGAGAGTGTCCCGAGGGGAGGGGAGAGTGTCCCGGGGGGAGGGGAGGGGAGAGTGTCCCGAGGGGAGTGGAGAGTTTCCCAGGGGGAGGGGAGGGGAGAGTGTCCCGGGAGGAAGGGAGACTGTCCCGGGGGGAGGGGAGAGTGTCTCCGCGGGTAGGGGAGTGTGTCCCGAGGAGAGGGGAGGGGAGAGTGTCCCGAGGGGAGGGGAGAGTGTCCCGGGGGGAGGGGAGAGTGTCTCCGCGGGTAGGGGAATGTGTCCCGAGGAGAGGGGAGGGGAGAGTGTCCCGAGGGGAGGGGAGAGTGTCCCGGGGGGAGGGGAGAGTGTACCGAGGTGTGGCGTGAGTGTCCCGGGGAGAGGGGAGAGTGTACCGAGGTGTGGCGTGAGTGTCCCGGGGAGAGGGGAGAGTGTCCCGGGGGGAGGGGAGAGTGTCCCGAGGAGAGGGGTGGGGAGAGTGTCTCCGCGGGTAGGGGAGTGTGTCCCGAGGAGAGGGGAGGGGAGAGTGTCCCGAGGGGAGGGGAGAGTGTCCCGGGGGGAGGGGAGGGGAGAGTGTCACGGGGGGAGGGGAGAGTGTCTCGGGGGGGAGGGGAGAGTGTCCCGAGGAGAGGGGAGGGGAGAGTGTCCCAGGGGGAGGGGAGAGTGTCCCGGGGAGAGGGGCGAGTGTCCCGGGGGGAGGGGAGGGGAGAGTGTCCCAAGGTGTGGCGTGAGTGTCCCGGGGAGAGGGGAGAGTGTCCCGGGGGGAGGGGAGGGGAGAGTGTCCCGAGGGGAATGGAGAGTGTCCCGGGGGGGAGGGGAGGGGAGAGTGTCCCGAGGGGAGTGGAGAGTTTCCCAGGGGGAGGGGAGGGGAGATTGTCCCGAGGTGTGGCGTGAGTGTCCCGGGGAGAGGGGAGAGTGTCCCGGGGGGAGGGGAGAGTGTCCCGGGAGGAGGGGAGACTGTCTCGGGTGGAGGGGAGAGTGTCCCGAGGGGAGGGGAGTGTGTCTCGGGGGGGAGGGGAGAGTGTCCCGAGGAGAGGGGAGGGGAGAGTGTCCCAGGGGGAGGGGAGAGTGTCCCGGGGGGTGGGGAGGGGAGAGTGTCTCCGCGGGTAGGGGAGTGTGTCCCGAGGCGAGGGGAGGGGAGAGTGTCCCGAGGGGAGGGGAGAGTGTCCCGGGGGGAGGGGAGGGGAGAGTGTCCCGAGGGGAGTGGAGAGTTTCCCAGGGGGAGGGGAGGGGAGAGTGTCCCGAGGTGTGGCGTGAGTGTCCCGGGGAGAGGGGAGAGTGTCCCGGGGGGAGGGGAGAGTGTCACGGTGGGAGGGGAGAGTGTCCCGGGAGGAGGGGAGACTGTCCCGGGAGGAGGGGAGAGTGTCTCCGCGGGTAGGGGAGTGTGTCCCGAGGAGAGGGGAGGGGAGAGTGTCCCGAGGGGAGGGGAGAGTGTCCCGGGGGGAGGGGAGGGGAGAGTGTCCCGAGGGGAGTGGAGAGGTTCCCAGGGGGAGGGGAGGGGAGAGTGTCCCGAGGTGTGGCGTGAGTGTCCCGGGGAGAGGGGAGAGTGTCCCGGGGGAGGGGAGTGTGTCCCGAGGAGAGGGGAGGGGAGAGTGTCCCGAGGGGAGGGGAGAGTCTCCCGGGGGGAGGGGAGGGGAGAGTGTCCCGAGGGGAGTGGAGAGTTTCCCAGGGGGAGGGGAGGGGAGAGTGTCCCGGGAGGAAGGGAGACTGTCCCGGGGGGAGGGGAGAGTGTCTCCGCGGGTAGGGGAGTGTGTCCCGAGGAGAGGGGAGGGGAGAGTGTCCCGAGGGGAGGGGAGAGTGTCCCGGGGGGAGGGGAGAGTGTCTCCGCGGGTAGGGGAGTGTGTCCCGAGGAGAGGGGAGGGGAGAGTGTCCCGAGGGGAGGGGAGAGTGTCCCGGGGGGAGGGGAGGGGAGAGTGTCCCGAGGTGTGGCGTGAGTGTCCCGGGGAGAGGGGAGAGTGTACCGAGGTGTGGCGTGAGTGTCCCCGGGAGAGGGGAGAGTGTCCCGGGGGGAGGGGAGAGTGTCACGGGGGGAGGGGAGAGTGTCTCGGGGGGGAGGGGAGAGTGTCCCGAGGAGAGGGGAGGGGAGAGTGTCCCAGGGGGAGGGGAGAGTGTCCCGGGGAGAGGGGTGAGTGTCCCGGGGGGAGGGGAGGGGAGAGTGTCCCGAGGTGTGGCGTGAGTGTCCCGGGGAGAGGGGAGAGTGTCCCGGGGGGAGGGGAGGGGAGAGTGTCCCGAGGGGAGTGGAGAGTGTCCCGGGGGGAGGGGAGGGGAGAGTGTCCCGAGGGGAGTGGAGAGTTTCCCAGGGGGAGGGGAGGGGAGAGTGTCCCGAGGTGTGGCGTGAGTGTCCCGGGGAGAGGGGAGAGTGTCCCGGGGGGAGGGGAGAGTGTCACGGTGGGAGGGGAAAGTGTCCCGGGAGGAGGGGAGACTGTCTCGGGTGGAGGGGAGAGTGTCCCGAGGGGAGGGGAGTGTGTCTCGGGGGGGAGGGCAGAGTGTCCCGAGGAGAGGGGAGGGGAGAGTGTCCCAGGGGGAGGGGAGAGTGTCCCGGGGGGAGGGGAGGGGAGAGTGTCCCGGGAGGAGGGGAGACTGTCCCGGGGGGAGGGGAGAGTGTCTCCGCGGGTAGGGGAGTGTGTCCCGAGGCGAGGGGAGGGGAGAGTGTCCCGAGGGGAGGGGAGGGGAGAGTGTCCCGAGGGGAGTGGAGAGTTTCCCAGGGGGAGGGGAGGGGAGAGTGTCCCGAGGTGTGGCGTGAGTGTCCCGGGGAGAGGGGAGAGTGTCCCGGGGGGAGGGGAGAGTGTCCCGGTGGGAGGGGAGAGTGTCCCGGGAGGAGGGGAGACTGTCTCGGGTGGAGGGGAGAGTGTCCCGAGGGGAGCGGAGTGTGTCTCGGGGGGGAGGGGAGAGTGTCCCGAGGAGAGGGGAGGGGAGAGTGTCCCAGGGGGAGGGGAGAGTGTCCCGGGGGGAGGGGAGGGGAGAGTGTCCCGGGAGGAGGGGAGACTGTCCCGGGAGGAGGGGAGAGTGTCTCCGCGGGTAGGGGAGTGTGTCCCGAGGAGAGGGGAGGGGAGAGTGTCCCGAGGGGAGGGGAGAGTGTCCCGGGGAGAGGGGAGGGGAGAGTGTCCCGAGGGGAGTGGAGAGGTTCCCAGGGGGAGGGGAGGGGAGAGTGTCCCGAGGTGTGGCGTGAGTGTCCCGGGGAGAGGGGAGAGTGTCCCGGGGGGAGGGGAGTGTGTCCCGAGGAGAGGGGAGGGGAGAGTGTCCCGAGGGGAGGGGAGAGTCTCCCGGGGGGAGGGGAGGGGAGAGTGTCCCGAGGGGAGTGGAGAGTTTCCCGGGGGGAGGGGAGGGGAGAGTGTCCCGGGAGGAAGGGAGACTGTCCCGGGGGGAGGGGAGAGTGTCTCCGCGGGTAGGGGAGTGTGTCCCGAGGAGAGGGGAGGGGAGAGTGTCCCGAGGGGAGGGGAGAGTGTCCCGGGGGGAGGGGAGAGTGTCTCCGCGAGTAGGGGAGTGTGTCCCGAGGAGAGGGGAGGGGAGAGTGTCCCGAGGGGAGGGGAGAGTGTCCCGGGGGGAGGGGAGGGGAGAGTGTCCCGAGGTGTGGCGTGAGTGTCCCGGGGAGAGGGGAGAGTGTACCGAGGTGTGGCGTGAGTGTCCCCGGGAGAGGGGAGAGTGTCCCGGGGGGAGGGGAGAGTGTCACGGGGGGAGGGGAGAGTGTCTCGGGGGGGAGGGGAGAGTGTCCCGAGGAGAGGGGAGGGGAGAGTGTCCCAGGGGGAGGGGAGAGTGTCCCGGGGAGAGGGGTGAGTGTCCCGGGGGGAGGGGAGGGGAGAGTGTCCCGAGGTGTGGCGTGAGTGTCCCGGGGAGAGGGGAGAGTGTCCCGGGGGGAGGGGAGGGGAGAGTGTCCCGAGGGGAGTGGAGAGTGTCCCGGGGGGAGGGGAGGGGAGAGTGTCCCGAGGGGAGTGGAGAGTTTCCCAGGGGGAGGGGAGGGGAGAGTATCCCGAGGTGTGGCGTGAGTGTCCCGGGGAGAGGGGAGAGTGTCACGGTGGGAGGGGAGAGTGTCCCGGGAGGAGGGGAGACTGTCTCGGGTGGAGGGGAGAGTGTCCCGAGGGGAGGGGAGTGTGTCTCGGGGGGGAGGGGAGAGTGTCCCGAGGAGAGGGGAGGGGAGAGTGTCCCAGGGGGAGGGGAGAGTGTCACGGGGGGAGGGGAGAGTGTCCCGGGAGGAGGGGAGACTGTCTCGGGTGGAGGGGAGAGTGTCCCGAGGGGAGGGGAGTGTGTCTCGGGGGGCAGGGCAGAGTGTCCCGAGGAGAGGGGAGGGGAGAGTGTCCCAGGGGGAGGGGAGAGTGTCCCGGGGGGAGGGGAGGGGAGAGTGTCCCGGGAGGAGGGGAGACTGTCCCGGGGGGAGGGGAGAGTGTCTCCGCGGGTAGGGGAGTGTGTCCCGAGGCGAGGGGAGGGGAGAGTGTCCCGAGGGGAGGGGAGAGTGTCCCGGGGGGAGGGGAGGGGAGAGTGTCCCGAGGGGAGTGGAGAGTTTCCCAGGGGGAGGGGAGGGGAGAGTGTCCCGAGGTGTGGCGTGAGTGTCCCGGGGAGAGGGGAGAGTGTCCCGGGGGGAGGGGAGAGTGTCACGGTGGGAGGGGAGAGTGTGCCGGGAGGAGGGGAGACTGTCTCGGGTGGAGGGGAGAGTGTCCCGAGGGGAGGGGAGTGTGTCTCGGGGGGGAGGGGAGAGTGTCCCGAGGAGAGGGGAGGGGAGAGTGTCTCAGGGGGAGGGGAGAGTGTCCCGGGGAGAGGGGCGAGTGTCCCGGGGGGAGGGGAGGGGAGAGTGTCCCGAGGTGTGGCGTGAGTGTCCCGGGGAGAGGGGAGAGTGTCCCGGGGGGAGGGGAGAGTGTCACGGGGGGAGGGGAGAGTGTCTCCGCGGGTAGGGGAGTGTGTCCCGAGGAGAGGGGAGGGGAGAGTGTCCCGAGGGGAGGGGAGAGTGTCCCGGGGGGAGGGGAGGGGAGAGTGTCCCGAGGTGTGGCGTGAGTGTCCCGGGGAGAGGGGAGAGTGTACCGAGGTGTGGCGTGAGTGTCCCCGGGAGAGGGGAGAGTGTCCCGGGGGGAGGGGAGAGTGTCACGGGGGGAGGGGAGAGTGTCTCGGGGGGGAGGGGAGAGTGTCCCGAGGAGAGGGGAGGGGAGAGTGTCCCAGGGGGAGGGGAGAGTGTCCCGGGGAGAGGGGTGAGTGTCCCGGGGGGAGGGGAGGGGAGAGTGTCCCGAGGTGTGGCGTGAGTGTCCCGGGGAGAGGGGAGAGTGTCCCGGGGGGAGGGGAGGGGAGAGTGTCCCGAGGGGAGTGGAGAGTGTCCCGGGGGGAGGGGAGGGGAGAGTGTCCCGAGGGGAGTGGAGAGTTTCCCAGGGGGAGGGGAGGGGAGAGTGTCCCGAGGTGTGGCGTGAGTGTCCCGGGGAGAGGGGAGAGTGTCCCGGGGGGAGGGGAGAGTGTCACGGTGGGAGGGGAAAGTGTCCCGGGAGGAGGGGAGACTGTCTCGGGTGGAGGGGAGAGTGTCCCGAGGGGAGGGGAGTGTGTCTCGGGGGGGAGGGGAGAGTGTCCCGAGGAGAGGGGAGGGGAGAGTGTCCCAGGGGGAGGGGAGAGTGTCACGGGGGGAGGGGAGAGTGTCCCGGGAGGAGGGGAGACTGTCTCGGGTGGAGGGGAGAGTGTCCCGAGGGGAGGGGAGTGTGTCTCGGGGGGGAGGGCAGAGTGTCCCGAGGAGAGGGGAGGGGAGAGTGTCCCAGGGGGAGGGGAGAGTGTCCCGGGGGGAGGGGAGGGGAGAGTGTCCCGGGAGGAGGGGAGACTGTCCCGGGGGGAGGGGAGAGTGTCTCCGCGGGTAGGGGAGTGTGTCCCGAGGCGAGGGGAGGGGAGAGTGTCCCGAGGGGAGGGGAGGGGAGAGTGTCCCGAGGGGAGTGGAGAGTTTCCCAGGGGGAGGGGAGGGGAGAGTGTCCCGAGGTGTGGCGTGAGTGTCCCGGGGAGAGGGGAGAGTGTCCCGGGGGGAGGGGAGAGTGTCCCGGTGGGAGGGGAGAGTGTCCCGGGAGGAGGGGAGACTGTCTCGGGTGGAGGGGAGAGTGTCCCGAGGGGAGCGGAGTGTGTCTCGGGGGGGAGGGGAGAGTGTCCCGAGGAGAGGGGAGGGGAGAGTGTCCCAGGGGGAGGGGAGAGTGTCCCGGGGGGAGGGGAGGGGAGAGTGTCCCGGGAGGAGGGGAGACTGTCCCGGGAGGAGGGGAGAGTGTCTCCGCGGGTAGGGGAGTGTGTCCCGAGGAGAGGGGAGGGGAGAGTGTCCCGAGGGGAGGGGAGAGTGTCCCGGGGAGAGGGGAGGGGAGAGTGTCCCGAGGGGAGTGGAGAGGTTCCCAGGGGGAGGGGAGGGGAGAGTGTCCCGAGGTGTGGCGTGAGTGTCCCGGGGAGAGGGGAGAGTGTCCCGGGGGGAGGGGAGTGTGTCCCGAGGAGAGGGGAGGGGAGAGTGTCCCGAGGGGAGGGGAGAGTCTCCCGGGGGGAGGGGAGGGGAGAGTGTCCCGAGGGGAGTGGAGAGTTTCCCGGGGGGAGGGGAGGGGAGAGTGTCCCGGGAGGAAGGGAGACTGTCCCGGGGGGAGGGGAGAGTGTCTCCGCGGGTAGGGGAGTGTGTCCCGAGGAGAGGGGAGGGGAGAGTGTCCCGAGGGGAGGGGAGAGTGTCCCGGGGGGAGGGGAGAGTGTCTCCGCGAGTAGGGGAGTGTGTCCCGAGGAGAGGGGAGGGGAGAGTGTCCCGAGGGGAGGGGAGAGTGTCCCGGGGGGAGGGGAGGGGAGAGTGTCCCGAGGTGTGGCGTGAGTGTCCCGGGGAGAGGGGAGAGTGTACCGAGGTGTGGCGTGAGTGTCCCCGGGAGAGGGGAGAGTGTCCCGGGGGGAGGGGAGAGTGTCACGGGGGGAGGGGAGAGTGTCTCGGGGGGGAGGGGAGAGTGTCCCGAGGAGAGGGGAGGGGAGAGTGTCCCAGGGGGAGGGGAGAGTGTCCCGGGGAGAGGGGTGAGTGTCCCGGGGGGAGGGGAGGGGAGAGTGTCCCGAGGTGTGGCGTGAGTGTCCCGGGGAGAGGGGAGAGTGTCCCGGGGGGAGGGGAGGGGAGAGTGTCCCGAGGGGAGTGGAGAGTGTCCCGGGGGGAGGGGAGGGGAGAGTGTCCCGAGGGGAGTGGAGAGTTTCCCAGGGGGAGGGGAGGGGAGAGTATCCCGAGGTGTGGCGTGAGTGTCCCGGGGAGAGGGGAGAGTGTCACGGTGGGAGGGGAGAGTGTCCCGGGAGGAGGGGAGACTGTCTCGGGTGGAGGGGAGAGTGTCCCGAGGGGAGGGGAGTGTGTCTCGGGGGGGAGGGGAGAGTGTCCCGAGGAGAGGGGAGGGGAGAGTGTCCCAGGGGGAGGGGAGAGTGTCACGGGGGGAGGGGAGAGTGTCCCGGGAGGAGGGGAGACTGTCTCGGGTGGAGGGGAGAGTGTCCCGAGGGGAGGGGAGTGTGTCTCGGGGGGCAGGGCAGAGTGTCCCGAGGAGAGGGGAGGGGAGAGTGTCCCAGGGGGAGGGGAGAGTGTCCCGGGGGGAGGGGAGGGGAGAGTGTCCCGGGAGGAGGGGAGACTGTCCCGGGGGGAGGGGAGAGTGTCTCCGCGGGTAGGGGAGTGTGTCCCGAGGCGAGGGGAGGGGAGAGTGTCCCGAGGGGAGGGGAGAGTGTCCCGGGGGGAGGGGAGGGGAGAGTGTCCCGAGGGGAGTGGAGAGTTTCCCAGGGGGAGGGGAGGGGAGAGTGTCCCGAGGTGTGGCGTGAGTGTCCCGGGGAGAGGGGAGAGTGTCCCGGGGGGAGGGGAGAGTGTCACGGTGGGAGGGGAGAGTGTGCCGGGAGGAGGGGAGACTGTCTCGGGTGGAGGGGAGAGTGTCCCGAGGGGAGGGGAGTGTGTCTCGGGGGGGAGGGGAGAGTGTCCCGAGGAGAGGGGAGGGGAGAGTGTCTCAGGGGGAGGGGAGAGTGTCCCGGGGAGAGGGGCGAGTGTCCCGGGGGGAGGGGAGGGGAGAGTGTCCCGAGGTGTGGCGTGAGTGTCCCGGGGAGAGGGGAGAGTGTCCCGGGGGGAGGGGAGAGTGTCACGGGGGGAGGGGAGAGTGTCACGGGGGGAGGGAGAGTGTCTCGGGGGGAGGGGAGAGTGTCACGGGGGGAGGGAGAGTGTCTCGGGGGAGGGGAGAGTGTCTCGGTGGGAGGGGAGAGTGTATCGGGGGGAGGGGAGAGTGTCTCGGGGGAGTGGAGAGTGTCACGGGGGGAGTGGAGAGTGTCTTGGGGGGAGGGGTGAGTGTCTCGGTGGGAGGGAAGAGTGTCTCGGGGGGAGGGGAGAGTGTCTCGGGGGGAGGGGAGAGTGTATCGGGGGGAGGGGAGAGTGTCTCGGGGGAGTGGAGAGTGTCACGGGGGGAGGGAGAGTGTCTCGGGGGAGGGGAGAGTGTCTCGGGGTAGGGGAGTGTGTCTCGGGGGGAGGGGAGAGTGTCCCGGGGGAGGGGAGAGTGTCTCCGCGGGTAGGGGAGTGTGTCCCGAGGAGAGGGGAGGGGAGAGTGTCCCGAGGGGAGGGGAGAGTGTCCCAGGGGGAGGGGAGGGGAGAGTGTCCCGAGGGGAGGGGAGAGTGTCCCGGGGGGAGGGGAGGGGAGAGCGTCCCGGGAGGAAGGGAGACTGTCCGGGGGGGAGGGGAGAGTGTCTCCGCGGGTAGGGGAGTGTGTCCCGAGGAGAGGGGAGGGGAGAGTGTCCCGAGGGGAGGGGCGAGTGTCCCGGGGGGAGGGGAGCGGAGAGTGTCCCGAGGTGTGGCGTGAGTGTCCCGGGGAGAGGGGAGAGTGTCCCGGGGGGAGGGGAGGGGAGAGTGTCCCGAGGGGAGTGGAGAGTGTCCCGGGGGGAGGGGAGAGGAGAGTGTCCCGAGGTGTGGCGTGAGTGTTCCGGGGAGAGGGGAGAGTGTCCCGGGGGAGGGGAGAGTGTCACGGTGGGAGGGGAGAGTGTCCCGGGAGGAGGGGAGACTGTCTCGGGTGGAGGGGAGAGTGTCCCGAGGGGAGCGGAGTGTGTCTCGGGGGGGAGGGGAGAGTGTCCCGAGGAGAGGGGAGGGGAGAGTGTCCCAGGGGGAGGGGAGAGTGTCCCGGGGGGAGGGGAGAGTGTCCCGGGGGGAGGGGAGGGGAGAGTGTCCCGAGGTGTGGCGTGAGTGTCCCAGGGGGAGGGGAGAGTGTCTCGGGGGGAGGGGAGAGTGTCCCGGGGGGAGGGGAGGGGAGAGTGTCCCGGGAGGAGGGGAGACTGTCCCGGGAGGAGGGGAGAGTGTCTCCGCGGGTAGGGGAGTGTGTCCCGAGGAGAGGGGAGGGGAGAGTGTCCCGAGGGGAGGGGAGAGTCTCCCGGGGGGAGGGGAGGGGAGAGTGTCCCGAGGGGAGTGGAGAGTTTCCCAGGGGGAGGGGAGGGGAGAGTGTCCCGGGAGGAAGGGAGACTGTCCCGGGGGGAGGGGAGAGTGTCTCCGCGGGTAGGGGAGTGTGTCCCGAGGAGAGGGGAGGGGAGAGTGTCCCGAGGGGAGGGGAGAGTGTCCCGGGGGGAGGGGAGAGTGTCTCCGCGGGTAGGGGAGTGTGTCCCGAGGAGAGGGGAGGGGAGAGTGTCCCGAGGGGAGGGGAGAGTGTCCCGGGGGGAGGGGAGGGGAGAGTGTCCCGAGGTGTGGCGTGAGTGTCCCGGGGAGAGGGGAGAGTGTCCCGGGGGGAGGGGAGAGTGTCCCGGGGAGAGGGGCGAGTGTCCCGAGGAGAGGGGAGGGAAGAGTGTCCCGGGGAGAGGGGCGAGTGTCCCGGGGGGAGGGGAGGGGAGAGTGTCACGGGGGGAGGGGAGAGTGTCTCGGGGGGAGGGGAGAGTGTCCCGAGGAGAGGGGAGGGGAGAGTGTCCCGAGGGGAGGGGAGAGTGTCCCGGGGGGAGGGGAGGGGAGAGTGTCACGGGGGGAGGGGAGAGTGTCTCGGGGGGGAGGGGAGAGTGTCCCGAGGAGAGGGGAGGCGAGAGTGTCCCAGGGGGAGGGGAGAGTGTCCCGGGGAGAGGGGCGAGTGTCCCGGGGGGAGGGGAGGGGAGAGTGTCCCGAGGTGTGGCGTGAGTGTCCCGGGGAGAGGGGAGAGTGTCCCGGGGGGAGGGGAGGGGAGAGTGTCCCGAGGGGAGTGGAGAGTGTCCCGGGGGGAGGGGAGGGGAGAGTGTCCCGAGGGGAGTGGAGAGTTTCCCAGGGGGAGGGGAGGGGAGAGTGTCCCGAGGTGTGGCGTGAGTGTCCCGGGGAGAGGGGAGAGTGTCCCGGGGAGAGGGGAGAGTGTCCCGGGGAGAGGGGAGAGTGTCACGGTGGGAGGGGAGAGTGTCCCGGGAGGAGGGGAGACTGTCTCGGGTGGAGGGGAGAGTGTCCCGAGGGGAGGGGAGTGTGTCTCGGGGGGGAGGGGAGAGTGTCCCGAGGAGAGGGGAGGGGAGAGTGTCCCAGGGGGAGGGGAGAGTGTCACGGGGGGAGGGGAGAGTGTCCCGGGAGGAGGGGAGACTGTCTCGGGTGGAGGGGAGAGTGTCCCGAGGGGAGGGGAGTGTGTCTCGGGGGGGAGGGCAGAGTGTCCCGAGGAGAGGGGAGGGGAGAGTGTCCCAGGGGGAGGGGAGAGTGTCCCGGGGGGAGGGGAGGGGAGAGTGTCCCGGGAGGAGGGGAGACTGTCCCGGGGGGAGGGGAGAGTGTCTCCGCGGGTAGGGGAGTGTGTCCCGAGGCGAGGGGAGGGGAGAGTGTCCCGAGGGGATGGGAGAGTGTCCCGGGGGGAGGGGAGGGGAGAGTGTCCCGAGGGGAGTGGAGAGTTTCCCAGGGGGAGGGGAGGGGAGAGTGTCCCGAGGTGTGGTGTGAGTGTCCCGGGGAGAGGGGAGAGTGTCCCGGGGGGAGGGGAGAGTGTCACGGGGGGAGGGGAGAGTGTCACGGTGGGAGGGGAGAGTGTGCCGGGAGGAGGGGAGACTGTCTCGGGTGGAGGGCAGAGTGTCCCGAGGGGAGGGGAGTGTGTCTCGGGGGGGAGGGGAGAGTGTCCCGAGGAGAGGGGAGGGGAGAGTGTCCCAGGGGGAGGGGAGAGTGTCCCGGGGAGAGGGGCGAGTGTCCCGGGGGGAGGGGAGGGGAGAGTGTCCCGAGGTGTGGCGTGAGTGTCCCGGGGAGAGGGGAGAGTGTCCCGGGGGGAGGGGAGAGTGTCACGGGGGGAGGGGAGAGTGTCACGGGGGGAGGGAGAGTGTCTCGGGGGGAGGGGAGAGTGTCACGGGGGGAGGGAGAGTGTCTCGGGGGAGGGGAGAGTGTCTCAGGGGGAGGAGAGAATGTCTCGGGGGAGTGGAGAGTGTCTCAGGGGGAGGAGAGAATGTCTCGGGGGAGCGGAGAGTGTCTCGGTGGGAGTGGAGAGTGTCTTGGGGGGAGGGGTGAGTGTCTCGGTGGGAGGGGAGAGTGTCTCGGGGGGAGGGGGAGAGTGTCTCGGGGGGAGTGGAGAGTGTCTTGGGGGGAGGGGTGAGTGTCTCGGTGGGAGGGGAGAGTGTCTCGGGGGGAGTGGAGAGTGTCACGGGGGGAGGGAGAGTGTCTCGGGGGAGGGGAGAGTGTCTCGGGGTAGGGGACTTTGTCTCGGGGGGAGGGGAGAGTGTCCCGGGGGAGGGGAGAGTGTCTCCGCGGGTAGGGGAGTGTGTCCCGAGGAGAGGGGAGGGGAGAGTGTCCCGAGGGGAGGGGAGAGTGTCCCAGGGGGAGGGGAGGGGAGAGTGTCCCGAGGGGAGTGGAGAGTTTCCCAGGGGGAGGGGAGGGGAGAGCGTGCCGGGAGGAAGGGAGACTGTCCCGGGGGGAGGGGAGAGTGTCTCCGCGGGTAGGGGAGTGTGTCCCGAGGAGAGGGGAGGGGAGAGTGTCCCGAGGGGAGGGGAGAGTGTCCCGGGGGGAGGGGAGAGTGTCTCCGCGGGTAGGGGAGTGTGTCCCGAGGAGAGGGGAGGGGAGAGTGTCCCGAGGGGAGGGGAGAGTGTCTCGGGGGGGAGGGGAGAGTGTCCCGAGGAGAGGGGAGGGGAGAGTGTCCCAGGGGGAGGGGAGAGTGTCCCGGGG
>NW_027251696.1:37500-39139 GCF_044704955.1 Pristiophorus japonicus | reverse complement strand
TTTCTGTCCTTGGGGGTTGGCGGGGTACTGCACAGAGGTAGGAGGTGGCTGATCGAGAAATGGTGAGTTTTCACAGTCACGTCTCGAGCCTCCAGGTCTGCAGAGACCGACCAGGGCTGCCGCCCAACCGACTATTCACCCTTTTTGGGCGGGAATTTTTTCCATTTTTTGTCCATTTTTCGGGTTTTTGGTCGGGCTTCAAAAAACGGCAGCCCGAGGCCTGGCAGAGGCCGGGGCATGTCCCCGGTCGCGCCAGGCGGCTCGCGCGACCCGATTAGGCCCCGAAAGGAGTCGGGAAATCGGCAGACCTGCCCGAGTTCAGCCCGGGGGAGGCGGGGGGCAGGTCGGTTCGGCTCAAATCATTAACCAAAGCCGAGACTTGGTCTCGCTGGCGCAACCGAAGTGCCAGGCTGGATAACTCATTAACCAGAAGGCGGCTGGAGGCAGGCAGGGCTGATGGCTGAGGCCGGGTGGAGGCCACCCGCGGCCGGGAAAGTCAAAAGTCCCGTTGTGTGGAAGTCTATGAGGTCAGATTCGGCCGCCTTACCGGGCCTGCGGTTGATGGTTTCCCGCTTGGGCAAGCGAGTCGGCCCGGCAAAGTGGCCACTTGCATTTTCTGGCAAGTGTCTGCGAACAACGTTAATGAGTTGAACCTCGGCAATTGTCGGAAGTCCCGATGAAGAAATGAAAATGCCCCTTTTGCGGGGATTGGATGCTCATGGCCGGCAGCAGGTGGCCCGACGCCCCGCCAACTTGACACTTGTCATTTCTGTCCTTGGGGGTTGGCGGGGTATCTGCACAGAGGTAGGAGGTGGCAGAATCGAGACTTGGTGAGTTTTCCAAACAAACGTCTCGAGCCTCCAGGTCTGCAGAGACCGACCAGGGCTGCCGCCCAACCGACTATTCACCCTTTTTGGGCGGGAATTTATTCCCTTTTTGCCCATTTTTCGGGTTTTTGGTCGGGCTTCAAAAGCGGCTGCCCGAGGCCTGGCAGAGGCCGGGGCATGGGCCCCGATCGCGCCAGGCGGCTCGCGCGACCCGATTAGGCCCCGAAAGGAGTCGGGAAATCGGCAGACCTTGCCGAGTTCAGCCCGCGGTGGCGGGGGGCAGGTCGGTTCGGCTCAAATCATTAACAAAGCCGAGACTTGGTCTCGCTGGCGCAACCGAAGTTGCCAGGCTGGATAACTCATTAACCAGAAGGCGGCTGGAGGCAGGCAGGGCTGATGGCTGAGGCCGGGTGGAGGCCACCCGCGGCCGGGAAAGTCAAAAGTCCCGTTGTGTGGAAGTCTATGAGGTCAGATTCGGCCGCCTTACCGGGCCTTCGGTTGATGGTTTCCCGCTTGGGCAAGCGAGTCGGCCCGGCAAAGTGGCCACTTGCATTTTCTGGCAAGTGTCTGCGAACAACGTAATGAGTTGAACCTCGGCAATTGCCGGAAGTCCCGATGAAGAAATGGAAAATGCCCCTTTTGCGGGGATTTGGATGCTCATGGCCGGCAGCAGGTGGCCCGACGCCCCGCCAACTTGACACTTGTCATTTCTGTCCTTGGGGGTTGGCGGGGTATCTGCACAGAGGTAGGAGGTGGCAGAATCGAGACTTGGTGAGTTTTCCAAACAAACGTCTCGAGCCTCCAGGTCCTGC
>NW_027251696.1:22500-25000 GCF_044704955.1 Pristiophorus japonicus | reverse complement strand
GGGGAGGCGGGGGGCAGGTCGGTTCGGCTCAAATCATTAACCAAAGCCGAGACTTGGTCTCGCTGGCGCAACCGAAGTGCCAGGCTGGATAACTCATTAACCAGAAGGCGGCTGGAGGCAGGCAGGGCTGATGGCTGAGGCCGGGTGGAGGCCACCCGCGGCCGGGAAAGTCAAAAGTCCCGTTGTGTGGAAGTCTATGAGGTCAGATTCGGCCGCCTTACCGGGCCTGCGGTTGATCGCTTGGGCAAGCGAGTCGGCCCGGCAAAGTGGCCACTTGCATTTTCTGGCAAGTGTCTGCGAACAACGTTAATGAGTTGAACCTCGGCAATTGTCGGAAGTCCCGATGAAGAAATGAAAATGCCCCTTTTGCGGGGATTTGGATGCTCATGGCCGGCAGCAGGTGGCCCGACGCCCCGCCAACTTGACACTTGTCATTTCTGTCCTTGGGGGTTGGCGGGGTATCTGCACAGAGGTAGGAGGTGGCAGAATCGAGACTTGGTGAGTTTTCCAAACAAACGTCTCGAGCCTCCAGGTCTGCAGAGACCGACCAGGGCTGCCGCCCAACCGACTATTCACCCTTTTTGGGCGGGAATTTATTCCCTTTTTGCCCATTTTTCGGGTTTTTGGTCGGGCTTCAAAAGCGGCTGCCCGAGGCCTGGCAGAGGCCGGGGCATGGTCCCCGATCGCGCCAGGCGGCTCGCGCGACGGATTAGGCCCCGAAAGGAGTCGGGAAATCGGCAGACCTGCCCGAGTTCAGCCCGCGGGGGCGGGGGGCAGGTCGGTTCGGCTCAAATCATTAACCAAAGCCGAGACTTGGTCTCGCTGGCGCAACCGAAGTGCCAGGCTGGATAACTCATTAACCAGAAGGCGGCTGGAGGCAGGCAGGGCTGATGGCTGAGGCCGGGTGGAGGCCACCCGCGGCCGGGAAAGTCAAAAGTCCCGTTGTGTGGAAGTCTATGAGGTCAGATTCGGCCGCCTTACCGGGCCTTCGGTTGATGGTTTCCCGCTTGGGCAAGCGAGTCGGCCCGGCAAAGTGGCCACTTGCATTTTCTGGCAAGTGTCTGCGAACAACGTTAATGAGTTGAACCTCGGCAATTGTCGGAAGTCCCGATGAAGAAATGAAAATGCCCCTTTTGCGGGGATTTGGATGCTCATGGCCGGCAGCAGGTGGCCCGACGCCCCGCCAACTTGACACTTGTCATTTCTGTCCTTGGGGGTTGGCGGGGTATCTGCACAGAGGTAGGAGGTGGCAGAATCGAGACTTGGTGAGTTTTCCAAACAAACGTCTCGAGCCTCCAGGTCTGCAGAGACCGACCAGGGCTGCCGCCCAACCGACTATTCACCCTTTTTGGGCGGGAATTTATTCCCTTTTTGCCCATTTTTCGGGTTTTTGGTCGGGCTTCAAAAGCGGCTGCCCGAGGCCTGGCAGAGGCCGGGGCATGGGCCCCGATCGCGCCAGGCGGCACGCGCGACCCGATTAGGCCCCGAAAGGAGTCGGGAAATCGGCAGACCTGCCCGACTTCAGCCCGCGGGGGCGGGGGGCAGGTCGGTTCGGCTCAAATCATTAACCAAAGCCGAGACTTGGTCTCGCTGGCGCAACCGAAGTGCCAGGCTGGATAACTCATTAACCAGAAGGCGGCTGGAGGCAGGCAGGGCTGATGGCTGAGGCCGGGTGGAGGCCACCCGCGGCCGGGAAAGTCAAAAGTCCCGTTGTGTGGAAGTCTATGAGGTCAGATTCGGCCGCCTTACCGGGCCTTCGGTTGATGGTTTCCCGCTTGGGCAAGCGAGTCGGCCCGGCAAAGTGGCCACTTGCATTTTCTGGCAAGTGTCTGCGAACAACGTTAATGAGTTGAACCTCGGCAATTGTCGGAAGTCCCGATGAAGAAATGAAAATGCCCCTTTTGCGGGGATTTGGATGCTCATGGCCGGCAGCAGGTGGCCCGACGCCCCGCCAACTTGACACTTGTCATTTCTGTCCTTGGGGGTTGGCGGGGTATCTGCACAGAGGTAGGAGGTGGCAGAATCGAGACTTGGTGAGTTTTCCAAACAAACGTCTCGAGCCTCCAGGTCTGCAGAGACCGACCAGGGCTGCCGCCCAACCGACTATTCACCCTTTTTGGGCGGGAATTTATTCCCTTTTTGCCCATTTTTCGGGTTTTTGGTCGGGCTTCAAAAGCGGCTGCCCGAGGCCTGGCAGAGGCCGGGGCATGGGCCCCGATCGCGCCAGGCGGCTCGCGCGACCCGATTAGGCCCCGAAAGGAGTCGGGAAATCGGCAGACCTGCCCGAGTTCAGCCCGCGGTGGCGGGGGGCAGGTCGGTTCGGCTCAAATCATTAACCAAAGCCGAGACTTGGTCTCGCTGGCGCAACCGAAGTGCCAGGCTGGATAACTCATTAACCAGAAGGCGGCTGGAGGCAGGCAGGGCTGATGGCTGAGGCCGGGTGGAGGCCACCCGCGGCCGGGAAAGTCAAAAGTCCCGTTGTGTGGAAGTCTATGAGGTC
>NW_027251696.1:7500-10000 GCF_044704955.1 Pristiophorus japonicus | reverse complement strand
CCGCCAACTTGACACTTGTCATTTCTGTCCTTGGGGGTTGGCGGGGTATCTGCACAGAGGTAGGAGGTGGCAGAATCGAGACTTGGTGAGTTTTCCAAACAAACGTCTCGAGCCTCCAGGTCTGCAGAGACCGACCAGGGCTGCCGCCCAACCGACTATTCACCCTTTTTGGGCGGGAATTTATTCCCTTTTTGCCCATTTTTCGGGTTTTTGGTCGGGCTTCAAAAGCGGCTGCCCGAGGCCTGGCAGAGGCCGGGGCATGGTCCCCGATCGCGCCAGGCGGCTCGCGCGACGCGATTAGGCCCCGAAAGGAGTCGGGAAATCGGCAGACCTGCCCGAGTTCAGCCCGCGGGGGCGGGGGGCAGGTCGGTTCGGCTCAAATCATTAACCAAAGCCGAGACTTGGTCTCGCTGGCGCAACCGAAGTGCCAGGCTGGATAACTCATTAACCAGAAGGCGGCTGGAGGCAGGCAGGGCTGATGGCTGAGGCCGGGTGGAGGCCACCCGCGGCCGGGAAAGTCAAAAGTCCCGTTGTGTGGAAGTCTATGAGGTCAGATTCGGCCGCCTTACCGGGCCTTCGGTTGATGGTTTCCCGCTTGGGCAAGCGAGTCGGCCCGGCAAAGTGGCCACTTGCATTTTCTGGCAAGTGTCTGCGAACAACGTTAATGAGTTGAACCTCGGCAATTGTCGGAAGTCCCGATGAAGAAATGAAAATGCCCCTTTTGCGGGGATTTGGATGCTCATGGCCGGCAGCAGGTGGCCCGACGCCCCGCCAACTTGACACTTGTCATTTCTGTCCTTGGGGGTTGGCGGGGTATCTGCACAGAGGTAGGAGGTGGCAGAATCGAGACTTGGTGAGTTTTCCAAACAAACGTCTCGAGCCTCCAGGTCTGCAGAGACCGACCAGGGCTGCCGCCCAACCGACTATTCACCCTTTTTGGGCGGGAATTTATTCCCTTTTTGCCCATTTTTCGGGTTTTTGGTCGGGCTTCAAAAGCGGCTGCCCGAGGCCTGGCAGAGGCCGGGGCATGGGCCCCGATCGCGCCAGGCGGCTCGCGCGACCCGATTAGGCCCCGAAAGGAGTCGGGAAATCGGCAGACCTGCCCGAGTTCAGCCCGCGGTGGCGGGGGGCAGGTCGGTTCGGCTCAAATCATTAACCAAAGCCGAGACTTGGTCTCGCTGGCGCAACCGAAGTGCCAGGCTGGATAACTCATTAACCAGAAGGCGGCTGGAGGCAGGCAGGGCTGATGGCTGAGGCCGGGTGGAGGCCACCCGCGGCCGGGAAAGTCAAAAGTCCCGTTGTGTGGAAGTCTATGAGGTCAGATTCGGCCGCCTTACCGGGCCTGCGGTTGATGGTTTCCCGCTTGGGCAAGCGAGTCGGCCCGGCAAAGTGGCCACTTGCATTTTCTGGCAAGTGTCTGCGAACAACGTTAATGAGTTGAACCTTGGAAATTGCCGGAAGTCCCGATGAAGAAATGAAAATGCCCCTTCTGCGGGGATTTGGATGCTCATGGCCGGCAGCAGGTGGCCCGACGCCCCGCCAACTTGACACTTGTCATTTCTGTCCTTGGGGGTTGGCGGGGTATCTGCACAGAGGTAGGAGGTGGCAGAATCGAGACTTGGTGAGTTTTCCAAACAAACGTCTCGAGCCTCCAGGTCTGCAGAGACCGACCAGGGCTGCCGCCCAACCGACTATTCACCCTTTTTGGGCGGGAATTTATTCCCTTTTTGCCCATTTTTCGGGTTTTTGGTCGGGCTTCAAAAGCGGCTGCCCGAGGCCTGGCAGAGGCCGGGGCATGGGCCCCGATCGCGCCAGGCGGCTCGCGCGACCCGATTAGGCCCCGAAAGGAGTCGGGAAATCGGCAGACCTGCCCGAGTTCAGCCCGCGGTGGCGGGGGGCAGGTCGGTTCGGCTCAAATCATTAACCAAAGCCGAGACTTGGTCTCGCTGGCGCAACCGAAGTGCCAGGCTGGATAACTCATTAACCAGAAGGCGGCTGGAGGCAGGCAGGGCTGATGGCTGAGGCCGGGTGGAGGCCACCCGCGGCCGGGAAAGTCAAAAGTCCCGTTGTGTGGAAGTCTATGAGGTCAGATTCGGCCGCCTTACCGGGCCTGCGGTTGATGGTTTCCCGCTTGGGCAAGCGAGTCGGCCCGGCAAAGTGGCCACTTGCATTTTCTGGCAAGTGTCTGCGAACAACGTTAATGAGTTGAACCTTGGAAATTGCCGGAAGTCCCGATGAAGAAATGAAAATGCCCCTTCTGCGGGGATTTGGATGCTCATGGCCGGCAGCAGGTGGCCCCGACGCCCCGCCAACTTGACACTTGTCATTTCTGTCCTTGGGGGTTGGCGGGGTGCCCGGAGATTTTCGGGAACACGATTTTCAGAACATTTTTACGACAGCGGGTACACTTTGAAAGCGCCCGAAAAGTGATGCTTTGCTGAAAGGTGCTCAATCTCAGGAAAGAGACCTTTGAAAAGAGCACTTGGAAAGTCACAAAATG
>NW_027251695.1:0-39160 GCF_044704955.1 Pristiophorus japonicus | reverse complement strand
CCCCCCCACACCCAGACACTCCCCCCCCACACCCAGACACTCCACCCCCCACACCCAGACACTCCACCCCCACACCCAGACACTCCCCCCCCCCACACCCAGACACTCCCCCCCCACACCCAGACACTCCCCCCCCACACCCAGACCCAGACACTCCCCCCACCCCCACACCCAGACACTCCCCCCATCCCCACACCCAGACACTCCCCCCATCCCCACACCCAGACACTCCCCCCACCCCCACAAACTCCCCCCACCCCCACACCCAGACACTCCCCCCACCCCCACCCCCAGACACTCCCCCCACCCCCACACCCATACACTCCCCCCACACCCAGACACTCCCCCCACCCAGACACCCAGACACTCCCCCCACTCCCACACACTCCCCGCACCCGCACACCCAGACACACCCCCCACCCCCACACCCAGACATTCCCCCCACCCCCACACCCAGACACCACCCCCACCCCCACACCCAGACACCACCACCACCCCCACACCCAGACACTCCCCCCCCACACACCCAGACACTCCCCCCCACACACCCAGACACACCCCCCCCACACCCAGACACACCCCCCCCCACACCCAGACACTCCGCCCCACCCCACACCCAGACACTCCGCCCCACCCCACACCCAGACACTCCCCCCACACACCCAGACACTCCCCCCACCCACCCAGACACTCCCCCCACCCACCCAGACATTCCCCCCCCCACCCACCCAGACATTCCCCCCCCCACCCACCCAGACATTCCCCCCCCACCCCCAGACACTCCCCACACCCCCAGGCACTCCCCACACCCCCACCATCACCCCCAGACACTCCCCCACCACCACACCCAGACACTCCCCCCACCACCACACCCAGACACTCCCCCCACCACCACACCCAGACACTCCCCCCACCACCACACCCAGACACTCCCCCCACCACCACACCCAGACACTCCCCCCACCACCACACCCAGACACTCCCCCCACCACCACACCCAGACACTCCCCCCACCACCACACCCAGACACTCCCCCCACCACCACACCCAGACACTCCCACCACACCCAGACACTCCCCCCACCCCCAGACACTCCCCCCACCCCCAGACACTCCCCCCACCCCCAGACACTCCCCCACCCCCAGACACTCCCCCCACCCCCAGACACTACCCCCACCCCCAGACACTCCCCCCACCCACTCCCCCCACACACACTCCCCCCACACCCCACCCAGACACTCCCCCCACACCCCACCCAGACACTCCCACCACCTCCACACCCAGCCACTCCCCCCACCTCCACACCCAGCCACTCCCCCCACCCGAACACCCAGACACTCCCCCCACCCCCACACCCAGACACTCCCCCCACCCTCATACCCAGACACTCCCCCCACACCCCACCCAGACACTCCCACCACACCCAGACACTCCCCCCACCTCCACCCCCACACCCTCCCCCCACCTCCACCCCCACACCCTCCCCCCACACCCAGACACTCCCCCCAACCCCACACCCAGACACCAACCCCACACCCAGACACTCCCCCCAACCCCACACCCAGACACCACCCCCACACCCAGACACTCCCCCCAACCCCAGACACTCCCCCCAACCCCACACCCAGACACTCTCCCCAACCCCACACCCAGACACTCCCCCCAACCCCACACCCAGACACTCCCCCCAACCCCACACCCAGACACTCCCCCCAACCCCACACCCAGACACTCCTCCCCCCCACACCCAGACACTCCTCCCACCCCCACACCCAGACACTCCTCCCCCCCCACACCCAGACACTCCTCCCCCCCACACCCAGACACTCCTCCCCCCCCCAACACCCACCCCCCACCCCCACACCCTCCCCCCACACCCACCCCCCACACCCAGACACTCCCCCCAACCCCACACCCTCCCCCCAACCCCACACCCTCCCCCCAACCCCACACCCAGACACCACCCCCACCCCCACACCCACACCCACACCCAGACACTCCTCCCACCCCCACACCCAGACACTCCTCGCCCACCACACCCAGACGCTCCTCCCCCCCCACATCCAGACGCTCCTCCCCCCCCACACCCAGACGCTCCTCCCCCCCCACACCCAGACGCTCTCTCCCCCCTCCCACACCCAGACGCTCTCTCCCCCCTCCCACACCCAGACGCTCTCTCCCCCTCCCACACCCAGACGCTCTCTCCCCCCTCCCACACCCAGACGCTCTCTCCCCCCTCCCACACCCAGACGCTCTCTCCCCCTCCCACACCCAGACTCTCTCTCCCCCCTCCCACACCCTCTCTCTCCCCCCTCCCACACCCTCTCTCTCCCCCCTCCCACACCCTCTCTCCCCCCTCCCACACCCTCTCTCCCCCCTCCCACACCCTCTCTCCCCCCTCCCACACCCTCTCTCCCCCCTCCCACACCCTCTCTCCCCCCTCCCACATCCTCTCTCCCCCCTCTCACACCCTCTCTCCCCCCTCCCACATCCTCTCTCCCCCCTCCCACACCCATCCAGACACTCACCCTCCACCCACCCAGACATTCCCCCCCCACCCCCAGACACTCCCCCCCACCCCCAGACACTCCCCCCCACCCCCAGACATTCCCCCCACCCCCAGACATTCCCCCCACCCCCAGACACTCCCCACACCCCCACCCCCAGGCACTCCCCACACCCCCACCCCCAGGCACTCCCCACACCCCCACCCCCAGGCACTCCCCACACCCCCACCCCCACCCCCAGACACTCCCCCCACCACCACACCCAGACACTCCCCCCACCACCACACCCAGACACTCCCCCCACCACCACACCCAGACACTCCCCCCACCACCACACCCAGACACTCCCCCCACCACCACACCCAGACACTCCCCCCACCACCACACCCAGACACTCCCCCCACCACCACACCCAGACACTCCCCCCACCACCACACCCAGACACTCCCCCCACCACCACACCCAGACACTCCCCCCACCACCACACCCAGACACTCCCCCCACCACCACACCCAGACACTCCCCCCACCACCACACCCAGACACTCCCCCCACCACCACACCCAGACACTCCCCCCACCACCACACCCAGACACTCCCCCCACCACCACACCCAGACACTCCCCCCACCACCACACCCAGACACTCCCCCCACCACCACACCCAGACACTCCCCCCACCACCACACCCAGACACTCCCCCCACCCCCACACCCAGACACTCCCCCCACCCCCACACCCAGACACACCCCCCACCCCCACACCCAGACATTCCCCCCACCCCCACACCCAGACACCACCCCCACCCCCACACCCAGACACCACCACCACCCCCACACCCAGACACTCCCCCCCCCACACACCCAGACACTCCCCCCCACACACCCAGACACACCCCCCCCCACACCCAGACACACCCCCCCCACACCCAGACACTCCGCCCCACCCCACACCCAGACACTCCGCCCCACCCCACACCCAGACACTCCCCCCCACACACCCAGACACTCCCCCCACACCCAGACACTCCCCCCACACCCAGACACTCCCCCCCCCACACCCAGACACACCCCCCCCCCACACCCAGACACATCCCCCCCCACACACCCAGACACACCCCCCCCCACACACCCAGACACATCCCCCCCCACACACCCAGACACATCCCCCCCACACACCCAGACACACCCCCCCCACACACCCAGACACTCCCCCCCCACACACCCAGACACTCCCCCCCCCACACACCCAGACACTCCTCCCCCACACACCCAGACACTCCCCCCCCCACACACCCAGACACTCCCCCCCCACACACCCAGACACTTCCCCCCCCACACCCAGACACTCCCCCCCCCCCCACACCCAGACACTCGCCCCCCCCACACCCAGACACTCGCCCCCCCCACACCCAGACACTCCCCCCACCTCCACACCCAGACACCACCCCCACACCTAGACACCACCCCCACACCTAGACACTCCCCCCACCCCCACACCCAGACACTCCCCCCACCCCCACACCCAGACACCACCCCCACACCCAGACACCACCCCCACACACCACCCCCACACCCAGACACCACCCCCACACACCACCGCCACACCCAGACACTCCCCCCACCCCCACACCCAGACACTCCCCCCACCCCCACACACGCCCCCCCACCCGCACACACGCCCCCCCACCCGCACACACGCCCCCCACCCGCACACACGCCCCCCCACCCAGACGCTCTCTCCCCCCTCCCACACCCAGACGCTCTCTCCCCCCTCCCACACCCAGACGCTCTCTTCCCCCCTCCACACCCAGACGCTCTCTCCCCCCTCCCACACCCAGACGCTCTCTCCCCCCTCCCACACCCTCTCTCCCCCCTCCCACACCCTCTCTCCCCCCTCCCACACCCTCTCTCCCCCCTCCCACACCCTCTCTCCCCCCTCCCACACCCTCTCTCCCCCCTCCCACACCCTCTCTCCCCCCTCCCACACCCTCTCTCCCCCTCCCACACCCTCTCTCCCCCCTCCCACACCCTCTCTCCCCCCTCCCACACCCTCTCTCCCCCCTCCCACACCCATCCAGACACTCACCCTCCACCCACCCAGACATTCCCCCCCCACCCACCCAGACATTCCCCCCCCACCCCCAGACACTCCCCACACCCCCACCCCCACCACCACACCCAGACCCCACCCCCACCACCACACCCAGACACCACCCCCACCACCACACCCAGACACTCCCCCCACCACCACACCCAGACACTCCCCCCACCACCACACCCAGACACTCCCCCCACCACCACACCCAGACACTCCCCCCACCACCACACCCAGACACTCCCCCCACCACCACACCCAGACACTCCCCCCACCACCACACCCAGACACTCCCCCCACCACCACACCCAGACACTCCCCCCACCACCACACCCAGACACTCCCCCCACCACCACACCCAGACACTCCCCCCACCCCCACACCCAGACACTCCCCCCACCCCACACCCAGACACTCCCCCCACCCCCACACCCAGACACTCCCCCCACCCCCAGACACTCCCCCCACCCCACACCCAGACACTCCCCCCACCCCCACACCCAGACACACCCCCCACCCCACCCCCAGCCACTCCCACCACCTCCACACCCAGCCACTGCCCCCACCTCCACACCCAGCCACTGCCCCCACCCCCACACCCAGACACTCCCCCCACCCCCACACCCAGACACTCCCCCCACCCCCACACCCAGACACTCCCCCACCCCACACCCAGACACTCCCCCCACCCCCACACCCAGACACTCCCCCCACCCCCACACCCAGACACTCCCCCCACCCCCACACCCAGACACTCCCCCCACCCCCACACCCAGACACTCCCCCCACCCCCACACCCAGACACTCCCCCCACCCCCCACACCCAGACACTCCCCCCACCCCCACACCCAGACACTCCCCCCACCCCCACACCCAGACACTCCCCCACCCCCACACCCAGACACTCCCCCCACCCCCACACCCAGACACTCCCCCCACCCCCACACCCAGACACTCCCCCCACCCCCACACCCAGACACTCCCCCCACCCCCACACCCAGACACTCCCCCCACCCCCACACCCAGACACTCCCCCACCCCCACACCCAGACACTCCCCCCACCCCCACACCCAGACACTCCCCCCACCCCCACACCCAGACACTCCCCCACCCCCACACCCAGACACTCCCCCCACCCCCACACCCAGACACTCCCCCCACCCCCACACCCAGACACTCCCCCACACCCCACCCAGACACTCCCCCCACACCCAGACACTCCCCCCACCTCCACCCCCACACCATCCCCCCACCTCCACCCCCACACCCAGACACTCCCCCCAACCCCACACCCAGACACCACCCCCACACCCAGACACTCCCCCCAACCCCACACCCAGACACCACCCCCACACCCAAACACTCCCCCCAACCCCACACCCAGACACTCCCCCCAACCCCACACCCAGACACTCTCCCCAACCCCACACCCAGACACTCCTCCCCCCCCACACCCAGACACTCCTCCCCCCCACACCCAGACACTCCTCCCCCCCCCACACCCAGACACTCCTCCCCCCCCAACACCCACCCCCCACCCCCACACCCTCCCCCCAACCCCACACCCTCCCCCCAACCCCACACCCAGACACCACCCCCACACCCAGACACTCCTCCCACCCCCACACCCAGACACTCCTCCCCCCCCACACCCAGACACTCCTCCCCCCCCACACCCAGACACTCCTCCCCCCCCACACCTAGACGCTCTCTCCCCCCTCCCACACCCAGACGCTCTCTCCCCCTCCCACACCCAGACGCTCTCTCCCCCCTCCCACACCCTCTCTCCCCCCTCCCACACCCTCTCTCCCCCCTCCCACACCCTCTCTCCCCCCTCCCACACCCTCTCTCCCCCCTCCCACACCCTCTCTCCCCCCTCCCACACCCTCTCTCCCCCCTCCCACACCCTCTCCCCCCTCCCACACCCTCTCTCCCCCCTCCCACATCCTCTCTCCCCCCTCCCACATCCTCTCTCCCCCCTCCCACATCCTCTCTCCCCCCTCCCACACCCTCTCTCCCCCCTCCCACACCCTCTCTCCCCCCTCCCACACCCTCTCTCCCCCCTCCCACACCCATCCAGACACTCACCCTCCACCCGCCCAGACATTCCCTCCCACACCCGCCCAGACATTCCCCCCCCACCCACCCAGACATTCCCCCCCCACCCCCAGACATTCCCCCCCCACCCACCCAGACATTCCCCCCCCACCCCCAGACACTCCCCCCCACCCCCAGACACTCCCCCCACCCCCAGGCACTCCCCACACCCCCACCCCCAGACACTCCCCCCACCCCCAGACACTCCCCCCACCCCCACACCCAGACACTCCCCCCACCACCACACCCAGACACTCCCCCCACCACCACACCCAGACACTCCCTCCACCACCACACCCAGACACTCCCCCCACACCCAGACACTCCCCCCACCCCCAGACACTCCCCCACCCCCAGACACTCCCCCCACCCACTCCCCCCACACACACTCCCCCCACACCCCACCCAGACACTCCCCCCACACCCCACCCAGACACTCCCCCCACACCCCACCCAGACACTCCCCCCACACCCCACCCAGACACTCCCCCCACACCCCACCCAGACACTCCCCCCACACCCCACCCAGACACTCCCCCCACACCCCACCCAGACACTCCCCCCACCCCCAGCCACTCCCACCACCTCCACACCCAGCCACAACCCCCACCTCCACACCCAGCCACTGCCCCCACCCCCACACCCAGCCACTCGCCCCCCCCACACCCAGACACTCGCCCCCCCCCACACCCAGACACTCGCCCCCCCCACACCCTCTCTCCCCCCTCCCACACCCTCTCTCCCCCCTCCCACACCCTCTCTCCCCCCTCCCACACCCTCTCTCCCCCCTCCCACACCCTCTCTCCCCCCTCCCACACCCTCTCTCCCCCCTCCCACACCCTCTCTCCCCCCTCCCACACCCTCTCTCCCCCCTCCCACACCCTCTCTCCCCCCTCCCACACCCTCTCTCCCCCCTCCCACACCCTCTCTCCCCCCTCCCACACCCTCTCTCCCCCCTCCCACACCCTCTCTCCCCCCTCCCACACCCTCTCTCCCCCCTCCCACACCCTCTCTCCCCCCTCCCACACCCTCTCTCCCCCCTCCCACACCCTCTCTCCCCCCTCCCACACCCTCTCTCCCCCCTCCCACACCCTCTCTCCCCCCTCCCACACCCTCTCTCCCCCCTCCCACACCCTCTCTCCCCCCTCCCACACCCTCTCTCCCCCCTCCCACATCCTCTCTCCCCCCTCCCACACCCTCTCTCCCCCCTCCCACACCCTCTCTCCCCCCTCCCACACCCTCTCTCCCCCCTCCCACACCCATCCAGACACTCACCCTCCACCCACCCATCCAGACACTCACCCTCCACCCACCCATCCAGACACTCACCCTCCACCCACCCAGACATTCGCCCCCCACCCACCCAGACATTCCCCCCCCCACCCACCCAGACATTCCCCCCCCACCCCCAGACACTCCCCACACCCCCAGGCACTCCCCACACCCCCACCATCACCCCCAGACACTCCCCCCACCACCACACCCAGACACTCCCCCCACCACCACACCCAGACACTCCCCCCACCACCACACCCAGACACTCCCCCCACCACCACACCCAGACACTCCCCCCACCACCACACCCAGACACTCCCCCCACCACCACACCCAGACACTCCCCCCACCACCACACCCAGACACTCCCCCCACCACCACACCCAGACACTCCCACCACACCCAGACACTCCCCCCACCCCCAGACACTCCCCCCACCCCCAGACACTCCCCCCACCCCCAGACACTCCCCCCACCCACTCCCCCCACACACACTCCCCCCACACCCCACCCAGACACTCCCCCCACACCCCACCCAGACACTCCCACCACCTCCACACCCAGCCACTCCCCCCACCTCCACACCCAGCCACTCCCCCCACCCGAACACCCAGACACTCCCCCCACCCCCACACCCAGACACTCCCCCCACCCTCATACCCAGACACTCCCCCCACACCCCACCCAGACACTCCCACCACACCCAGACACTCCCCCCACCTCCACCCCCACACCCTCCCCCCACCTCCACCCCCACACCCTCCCCCCACACCCAGACACTCCCCCCAACCCCACACCCAGACACCAACCCCACACCCAGACACTCCCCCCAACCCCACACCCAGACACCACCCCCACACCCAGACACTCCCCCCAACCCCAGACACTCCCCCCAACCCCACACCCAGACACTCTCCCCAACCCCACACCCAGACACTCCCCCCAACCCCACACCCAGACACTCCCCCCAACCCCACACCCAGACACTCCCCCCTCACACCCAGACACTCCTCCCCCCCACACCCAGACACTCCTCCCACCCCCACACCCAGACACTCCTCCCCCCCCACACCCAGACACTCCTCCCCCCCACACCCAGACACTCCTCCCCCCCCCAACACCCACCCCCCACCCCCACACCCTCCCCCCACACCCACCCCCCACACCCAGACACTCCCCCCAACCCCACACCCTCCCCCCAACCCCACACCCTCCCCCCAACCCCACACCCTCCCCCCAACCCCACACCCAGACACCACCCCCACCCCCACACCCACACCCACACCCAGACACTCCTCCCACCCCCACACCCAGACACTCCTCGCCCCCCACACCCAGACGCTCCTCCCCCCCCCACATCCAGACGCTCCACCCCCCCACACCCAGACGCTCCTCCCCCCCCACACCCAGACGCTCTCTCCCCCCTCCCACACCCAGACGCTCTCTCCCCCCTCCCACACCCAGACGCTCTCTCCCCCCTCCCACACCCAGACGCTCTCTCCCCCCTCCCACACCCAGACGCTCTCTCCCCCCTCCCACACCCAGACGCTCTCTCCCCCCTCCCACACCCAGACGCTCTCTCCCCCCTCCCACACCCAGACGCTCTCTCCCCCCTCCCACACCCAGACGCTCTCTCCCCCCTCCCACACCCTCTCTCTCCCCCCTCCCACACCCTCTCTCTCCCCCCTCCCACACCCTCTCTCCCCCCTCCCACACCCTCTCTCCCCCCTCCCACACCCTCTCTCCCCCCTCCCACACCCTCTCTCCCCCCTCCCACATCCTCTCTCCCCCCTCTCACACCCTCTCTCCCCCCTCCCACACCCTCTCTCCCCCCTCCCACACCCATCCAGACACTCACCCTCCACCCACCCAGACATTCCCCCCCCACCCCCAGACACTCCCCCCCACCCCCAGACACTCCCCCCCACCCCCAGACATTCCCCCCACCCCCAGACACTCCCCACACCCCCACCCCCAGGCACTCCCCACACCCCCACCCCCAGGCACTCCCCACACCCCCACCCCCAGGCACTCCCCACACCCCCACCCCCACCCCCAGACACTCCCCCCACCACCACACCCAGACACTCCCCCCACCACCACACCCAGACACTCCCCCCACCACCACACCCAGACACTCCCCCCACCACCACACCCAGACACTCCCCCCACCACCACACCCAGACACTCCCCCCACCACCACACCCAGACACTCCCCCCACCACCACACCCAGACACTCCCCCCACCACCACACCCAGACACTCCCCCCACCACCACACCCAGACACTCCCCCCACCACCACACCCAGACACTCCCCCCACCACCACACCCAGACACTCCCCCCACCACCACACCCAGACACTCCCCCCACCACCACACCCAGACACTCCCCCCACCACCACACCCAGACACTCCCCCCACCACCACACCCAGACACTCCCCCCACCACCACACCCAGACACTCCCCCCACCACCACACCCAGACACTCCCCCCACCACCACACCCAGACACTCCCCCCACCACCACACCCAGACACTCCCCCCACCACCACACCCAGACACTCCCCCCACCACCACACCCAGACACTCCCCCCACCACCACACCCAGACACTCCCCCCACCACCACACCCAGACACTCCCCCCACCACCACACCCAGACACTCCCCCCACCACCACACCCAGACACTCCCCCCACCACCACACCCAGACACTCCCCCCACCACCACACCCAGACACTCCCCCCACCACCACACCCAGACACTCCCCCCACCACCACACCCAGACACTCCCCCCACCACCACACCCAGACACTCCCCCCACCACCACACCCAGACACTCCCCCCACCACCACACCCAGACACTCCCCCCACCACCACACCCAGACACTCCCCCCACCACCACACCCAGACACTCCCCCCACCACCACACCCAGACACGCCCCCCACCACCACACAGACACTCCCCCCACCACCACACCCAGACACTCCCCCACCACCACACCCAGACACTCCCCCCACCACCACACCCAGACACTCCCCCCACCACCACACCCAGACACTCCCCCCACCACCACACCCAGACACTCCCCCCACACCCAGACACTCCCCCCACCCCACCCACAGACACTCCCCCCACCCACACTCCCCCCACACCCCACCCAGACACTCCCCCCACACCCCACCCAGACACTCCCCCCACACCCCACCCAGACACTCCCCCCACACCCCACCCAGACACTCCCCCCACCCCCAGCCACTCCCACCACCTCCACACCCAGCCACTCCCCCCACCTCCACACCCAGCCACTGCCCCCACTCCCACACCCAGACACTCCCCCCACCCCCACACCCAGACACTCCCCCCACCCCCACACCCAGACACTCCCCCCACCCCCACACCCAGACACTCCCCCCACACCCCACCCAGACACTCCCCCCACCCCCAGCCACTCCCACCACCTCCACACCCAGCCACTCCCCCCACCTCCACACCCAGCCACTGCCCCCACTCCCACACCCAGACACTCCCCCCACCCCCACACCCAGACACTCCCCCCACCCCCACACCCAGCCACTCCCCCCACCTCCACACCCAGCCACTGCCCCCACTCCCACACCCAGACACTCCCCCTACCCCCACACCCAGACACTCCCCCCACCCCCACACCCAGACACTCCCCCCACCCCCACACCCAGACACTCCCCCCACCCCCACACCCAGACACTCCCCCCACCCCGACACTCCCCCCACCCCCACACCCAGACACTCCCCCCACCCCCACACCCAGACACTCCCCCCACCCCCACACCCAGACACTCCCCCCACACCCCACCCAGACACTCCCCCCACCCCCAGCCACTCCCACCACCTCCACACCCAGCCACTCCCCCCACCTCCACACCCAGCCACTGCCCCCACTCCCACACCCAGACACTCCCCCCACCCCCACACCCAGACACTCCCCCCACCCCCACACCCAGCCACTCCCCCCACCTCCACACCCAGCCACTGCCCCCACTCCCACACCCAGACACTCCCCCTACCCCCACACCCAGACACTCCCCCCACCCCCACACCCAGACACTCCCCCCACCCCGACACTCCCCCCACCCCCACACCCAGACACTCCCCCCACCCCCACACCCAGCCACTCCCCCCACCTCCACACCCAGCCACTGCCCCCACTCCCACACCCAGACACTCCCCCTACCCCCACACCCAGACACTCCCCCCACCCCCACACCCAGACACTCCCCCCACCCCCACACCCAGACACTCCCCCCACCCCGACACTCCCCCCACCCCCACACCCAGACACTCCCCCCACCCCCACACCCAGACACTCCCCCCACCCCGACACTCCCCCCACCCCCACACCCAGACACTCCCCCCACCCCCACACCCAGACACTCCCCCTACCCCCACACCCAGACACTCCCCCCACCCTCACACCCACACCCTCCCCCCACCCCCACACCCACACCCAGACACTCCCCCCACCCCCACACCCAGACACTCCCCCCACCCAGACACTCCCCCCACCCCCACACCCAGACACTCCCCCCACCCCCACACACTCCCCCCACACCCCACCCAGACACTCCCCCCACACCCCACCCAGACACTCCCCCCACACCCCACCCAGACACTCCCCCCACACCCCACCCAGACACTCCCCCCACACCCCACCCAGACACTCCTCCCACACCCCACCCAGACACTCCTCCCACACCCAGACACTCCCCCCACCTCCACCCCCACACCCTCCCCCCACCCCCACACCCTCCCCCCACCTCCACCCCCACACCCTCCCCCCACCTCCACCCCCACACCCTCCCCCCACCTCCACCCCCACACCCTCCCCCCACCTCCACCCCCACACCCTCCCCCCACACCCAGACACTCCCCCCAACCCCACACCCAGACACCACCCCCACACCCAGACACTCCCCCCAACCCCACACCCAGACACTTCCCCCAACCCCACACCCAGACACTCCCCCCCCACACCCAGACACTCCTCCCACCCCCACACCCAGACACTCCTCCCCCCCCCCACACCCAGACACTCCTCCCCCCCCCACACCCAGACACTCCTCCCCCCCCCCACACCCAGACACTCCTCCCCCCCCCAACACCCACCCCCCACCCCCACACCCTCCCCCCACCCCCACACCCTCCCCCCACACCCACACCCTCCCCCCAACCCCACACCCTCCCCCCAACCCCACACCCAGACACCACCCCCACACCCAGACACTCCTCCCACCCCCACACCCAGACACTCCTCCCACCCCCACACCCAGACATTCCCCCCCCCACACCCAGACATTCCCCCCCCCACCACACCCAGACATTCCCCCCCCCACCACACCCAGACATTCCCCCCCCCACCACACCCAGACACTCCCCCCCCCCCACACCCAGACACTCCCCCCCCCCCCACCCAGACACTCCCCCCCCCACACCCAGACACTCCCCCCCACCCAGACACTCCCCCCCCACCCAGACACTCCACCTCCCCCCCCCCACACCCAGACACTCTCCCCACACCCAGACACTCCACCCCCCCCCCCCACACCCAGACACTCCCCCTCACAAAGACACTCTTCCCCTCCCCCCTCCCAGACACTCTCTCGCCTCACCCGATCTACTGTCCCACCTACCCGCGCTCCCGCCCCACCCAGGAGTGTGCACATATCCAGGCCCACACACACTTTCACACTCACTATAAATATATTGTATTTTTGATTGCTAGTGAACAACCCATGGCATTGCCCAGAGCACATCAGGATAAAGATTTCCCACAGTGCATTAGTGATGCTGAAGCGCCATCTAGTGATAGAAATGTGCATCTGCAGGCAGGACGGTGGAACAGGGAATAGAATTTCTGCCCAAGCTAAGAACATAAGAAGCACCTCGAGCCTGCTCCTCCAGTCAATACGATCGTGGCTGATCTTCATCCTCAACTCCGATCCCCCTATCTCTTGATTGCTCTGGAGTCCAAAATTCTGTTGCTCTCAGCCTTGAATATATCCAATGACTCATCATCCACAGCTCTCTGGGTCAGACAATAAAGGTAGCTTTATAATGGGAAAATCCTTATGAGATTCCACCTAGTGGCTGAACGGAATGGTGATTCTCAAATAAGGAAATGTAATATATTTATCTATAGATTCATAAAGTGATTTTTCTCTGCTGACTACTGCACAATGTTATTAGTCAACCTCCTTCCTTCTCTGTTTCACAACAACACGCTTCGAGTAAGCATGAAACACTTGATAGGGTCGTATACGCAACAGACTTTATTGACACTCACTACAACAACAACTTGTATTTATACAGCACCTTTTAAAGTAGTAAAACGTGCCAAAGTGTTTCACAGGAGAATTTGACACCAAGCCACATAAGGAGAACTTAGTGCATGTAAAGGAGGTAGGTATTAAGGAGTGTCTTAAAGAAGGAAAGAGATGTAGAGAGGCAAAGAGGTTTAGGCAGGGAATTCCAGAGCTTAGGATCTAGGCAACAGAAGGCACGGCCACCGATGGGAGCCATTATAATCAGGGATGCTCAAGAGGGCAGAATTAGAGGAGCACATATATCTCGGGGGATGGGGAGCTGGAGGAGATTACAGAGATAGGGAGGGGCGAGGCCATGGAGGGATTTGAAATCAAGGATGAGAATTTTGAAATCAAGGTGTTGCTTAACCAGGAGCCAATGTAGGCCAGTGAGCACAGGGGGTGATGGGTGAGGGGAGATCTAATATGAGGTGTATAAAATTATGAGTGGCCTAGATAGAGTGAATAGGAAGGACCTATTTCCCTTAGCAGAGGGGTCAACAACCAAGGGACATAGATTTAAAATAATTGGTAGGAGGTTTAGAGGAGATTTGAGTGGAATTTTTTTCACCCAGAGGGTGGGTGGTGGGGGTCTGGAACTCACTGTCTGAAAGGGTGTTAGAGACAGAAACCCTCACCACATTTAAAAAGTACTTGGATGTGCACTTAAAGTACCGTAACCTACGGACCAAGAGCTGTAAAGTGAGATTAGGCTGGATAGCTTTTTGTTGGCCATCGCAGACATGATGGGCCAAAATGGCCTCCTTCGGTACTGTAAATTTCTATGGTCCTATGAAAATATTCCATCGATACAACTGATTGAACGGTACTAATACATCCTTGGCGATTGGGAGTATCTGAGTCCTTTAACTAAAAGTTTAATGAAAGCATTACAAGACAGCAAGGAGCATTTGATGGTGATATATTTTATCATTTTATTCTGAAATACCGATATTTGTTTTGGTTAAATACTGACAGTATTAAGAAATGGCATTACACAACTTTTCAGAAGTATTTTATGGGGAAATGACGATACAGCACCACCTCATGCAAGCAGATATATGATTTTTTTTAAGAAGCTACAGAGGAACGAAGAAGCTGAATGACACAAAGAACATGGCTGATAAGCCAGGAATAAAAGACATTCACGGAGGAGCCACTGAAGGAGTAACCTATCACGTCACGGAGAGAGAGACAGAGTTGCTCAAGAGAAGGCAAGTTTAATTAGGCCGTGCTATCATTTTTGGAGCCATTTTACTGATACTGTAGGTCGGAAGCGGCGAGGAGCTGAGGTCGGGACCGGAGGTCGGGACGGGCGAGGTTCGGAGATCGGAAGCGGAGAGGAGAGGACTGACGAGGCATGGAGAAATGGAGAGGTCGGAGCCCAGAGGTGGAGCAGTGTGGACAAGACCAAGGGAAGGCGCAGCACGGGCCAATAGCGAGGCTGTGAGGTAGTGAAATCCACATTGCGCACTATGAATCACATGTAGAGAGAGGTCCTGAGGGAAGGAGGACAGTAGGAGTATGTTTGAGTTTGTGTGTATGTATTGATACATGTGGTGGAGCCTGGTCTCCAGTTGTCTTGGATCCGCTTGCCACTGGACCAAGACCTCGCTCAGTCAAGCCCGTGTGGTGGCTGGTGTGAATTCACACATGGGCATCTGTTACCATTTAAAATGAGTTCATCAGTCACTTGAGTACTCAATTTTAGTGTGGAAGCAAGTCATCCTCGACCCTGAGGAACTGCCTATGATGATGATGGGTTGGCGGGACTTGGTGCAATTTAGGACACGGGCAACCGAGATTTGGATCACCTCAAGTTAACCTAGGACAGAATGAGGGAGCCCAGCCAGGAGTGCATTGGAATAGTCAAGTCTGGAGGTAACAAAGGCATGGATGAAGGTTTCAGTAGTGATGAGCTGAGACAAAGGCAGAGACGGGCGATGTTAAGGAGGTGGAAATAGACGGTCTTAGTTATGCTGCGGATATGTGGTCGAAAGCTCGTTTCAGAGTCAAATATGACACCAAGATTGCGAACAGTCTGGTGCAGCTTCAGACAGATGTTAAGGAGTGGTGGAGTTAGTGGTTAGGGACGGAGTTTGTGGCGGGGACAGAAAACAATGGTTTCGATCTTCCCAATATTTAATTGGAGAACATTTCTGCTTGTCCAGAACTGATGTTGGACAAGCAGTTTGACAATTTAGAGACCGTAGGGGGTCGAGAGACGTGGTGGTGAGGTAGAGCTGGGCGTCATCAGCGTACATGTGGAAACTGACGCTGTGTTTTTGGATGATGTCACCAAGGGGTAACATTAAAATAATGAAAGGGATAGACAAGATAGAGGCGGAGAGGTTGTTTCCACTGGTCGGGGAGACTAGAACTAGGGGGCACAGCCTCAAAATATGGGGGAGCCAATTTAAAACCGAGTTGAGAAGGAATTTCTTCTCCCAGAGGGTTGTGAATCTGTGGAATTCTCTGCCCAGGGAAGCAGTTGAGGCTAGCTCATTGAATGTATTCAAATCACAGATAGATAGATTTTTAAACAATAAGGGAATTAAGGGTTTTGGGGAGCGGGCGGGTAAGTGGAGCTGAGTCCACGGCCAGATCAGCCATGATCTTGTTGAGTGGCGGAGCAGGCTCGAGGGGCTAGATGGCCTACTCCTGTTCCTAATTCTTATGTTCGTATGTTATGTTCTATGTAGATGAGAGATAGGAGGGGGCCAAGGATAGATCCTTGGGGGACACCAGAAGTAACAATGTGGGGGTGGGAAGAGAAGCTGTTGCAGGTGATTCTCTGGCTACGGTTAGATAGGTAAGAATGGAACCAGGTGAGCCCAGTCCCACCCAGCTGGACGACAGTGGAGAGGCTGAAGATAAGTCAAGAAGGGCGAGGAGGGATAGTTTACCTTTGCAACAGTCACAAATTATGTCATTTGGGACTTTGATGAGAGCCGTTTCGGTACTGTGGCTGGGGCGGAAACCTGATTGGAGAGATTTAAACATGGAGTTGTGGAACGATGGTCACAGATTTGGGAGGCGACAACACGTTCAAAGACTTACGAGGAAAGGGAGGTTGGAGATTGGGGCGATAGTTTGCAAGGACGGTGGGGTCGAGAGTTGTTTTTTTTGAGAGGGGTGATGACGGCAGATTTGAGGGAGAGGGGGACGGTACCTGAGGAGAGAGAACCGTTAACAATGTCAGCGAACATGGGAGCCAGAAAAGGAAGTTGGGTGGTCAGCAGTTTGGTGGGAATAGGGTCGAGGGAGCAGGAAGTGGGTCTCATAGACAGGATGAGCTCGGAAAGGTCACAAGGGGAGCTTGGAGAGAAACTGGAGAAAGATGTGAGGTGAGGGCTAGGGCAGAAGGTTTGTCCCGGTGGGCTAGGGGAAGGAAGGGAAGTGGCAGAGGCAGCTGAGCGGATGGTCTCAATCATAGAGACAAAAGAAGATCATGAGCTCCTCACACTGGAGGTGAGGGAGGAGGAGACTGGGGAGAGGTGTTTAAGAAGAGTGTTAGCAGTGGACAATAGAAGTCAGGATTTATCTTTGCATTCCAAAATGATTCTGGAATAGTGAGCAATTTTGGCAGAGAGCAAGACCCGATAATGTTTATGTGGTCCAGCCATGTCTGGTGGTGAATGCCTAAACCAGTTGTCACACCATATCAGTTCAAGTCTACGTCGCTTGAACTTAAGGGAGCGAAGATCAGGGCTGTACCAGGGGGAACGGCCAGTGTGAGAGAGAGTAATTGTGTTATAAGTGCCTTCTATGTAGTGGACATAAAGAAATTCAGAAAGATTGCTGCTGGTGATTGACTCAGAGGGCAGTATCAGGGTCTCAGTCAGGACCCCAACAGCCTGTCCAATCTTGACCAGGTATGTGTGCATGTTTTTATTACTGTAGTAATGGCACGTAGTAATGCTGGAATCAGTGATAGAGTACTCCAAGATTAATCTATGTAGTTGTTTAGTTTATGAAAGGACAGTTACCATGTATAGATGTAAATTAGCTCCTGGATCTGATCAAGAGCAGAATCCCACCCCTGAACTCGCCGGTGTGTCAGCAGTGTGGTTGATTGATTAAATCCCTTCCCACACATGGAGCAGGTCAACAGTTGTGGCTTGTTTCTGGTGATGTTACTATCATGTATAACTGGGCGGAGGAGCGGCGAGAGATCGTGACGGAGGAGAGGCGAGAGATTGTGCCGGAGGTGCAGCGAATGTTTGTGGCGGAGGAGAGGTGAGAGATCGTGGTGGAGGTGCGGCAAATCAGGGTACAGGGCCCAGAAGAGCCGAAGGCCCAGGGGCAGCACGGGCCAGCCCACACTGCGATATGTGTGCGCACTAGGTCCGTGCAGCAGAGCAGGTCTCCAGTCATCCTGGTTCAACCCTTGCCACTGAATAAAGGCCTAGCTCTGTCGAGCCCGTGTGGTGGCTGGTGTGCAACGGTCACCACACATTAAAAAAATCCACGCACAGGCATCTTCCACTCCCTCAACTGGAGCTCAGGACTGGAATATCGGGTCCTTCATTGAAACATCCATGAACTTATGTGGAAGCAAGTCATCCTCGTTCCAGGGACCGCCTATAATGATGGTTAAGCGGGACTCGGGCATCAAAGGTGGTAATGAGGGTATGGTTGAGTATATCGGTAGCTGCAGAAATGTCAGTGAATGGAGGGCCGAAGGCTGGACAGTTGGGATTTCATAAGTACAGTTGTAAGACAGTTGGGAGAGTTTTATTACCAGGAGCAGACAAGAGACAAGTAGGGTTGTGGGGTGGGGTTGTGGAAGGGGGATACACGGTTGTGATCAGAGATGGCCTTGTCTGCGATTGACATGATGGGAGAAGCAAGGCCACAAGAGATGGCAAGGTCGAGGGAGTGGCCGTGAAAATGGGTTGGGGAATTTACATGGAGAGAGAGATTAAGGGAGGATAGGAGGCTGGTGAATTCAGAGAGCACGATGAATTGAGATAGAGGTTGAAATCACCGAGGATAAGAAGTTATTTGGTGCAGAAGCTGTGGGAGGAAACCAGTGAGTATAGCTTGGCACAGGTGCAACACCCCAAATCCGGAACCCTCGGGACCGAGGCCGTTCTGGATTTTGCATTTTGCCAGATTTTGGAACGTCGTTCTGACGTCACGAATCCGGAAACACCAGAGCCCAGGTTCTGGTATTTCTGGATTTTGTAACGTCAGAAGGGATTGGGGGGGGGGGGGGGGAGGGGGGGGGATGCTCGCCGGGCGGTGAGGTCGTCGGGCAGGGCCCGCCGCCGAGAAGGAGGTCAGGTGGGGCCCACCGAAGAGCTGGTCGGGCAGCTCTATCGCGGAAGAGGTGTTTGGGTGGGCCGGCGAGGAGGCCTCGAGGTAAGGGCAGTGGCGGTGAGACGAGGCCCGAGGTCGGGCAGCGGCGAGGCGAGGGGCGGTGAGGTGAGACCTCGGTCGGCAGGTTCGGTGGGTCCAGATTGTGGAACATTTTATGAATTCCGGATGACCCTGCCACCAATCGGTACAGAGTCCGGAACATTCCGGATTTTGGATGCTGAACCTGTAATAACATGTTTATGTTACTTGGGTGGGCGGTGGAGAATGAGGATTTAAATGAGAGGCGAGCGGAGTAAGGCGAGATGCTCAAAGGAGGAGAAAGTGGTGGAGGAGTAGCGGGTGATTTGGTGATGAGAGCCACACTGGCACCACAGGGCAAGTGGTGGAAGGTATAGCCAGGCAGAGGGAGGTCATTTAAGGGTAAGGTGTCATCGTCCCTCAGCCAAGTTTCCGTCAGGGCCATGATGTTGATGCTATCACTTACAATAAGCTGATGGTTCACAAGTGCTCAAACCAATGCTCCTTCATACATCATAAGTTGCCTACATCAAAGGTACATGTCACATGTAAGATCTCATGACGTATTATGAAAACAGGCCATTCATGTAAATAGTCTGAGCTGTTTACTCTAAAGCTGCTTCCCTTTAACAAAACTTCCCCAACTAGCTGTTCTTAACCTCTTTGAAGAACAGGCTTTATTAATCGTTATCTTTCCATTCTATAGTTAATGGAGGCCTCTCCCTACAGTTACACTAGCCACCAAAGTTATGCTGACATCATTACTGTCACGTATTTCTCTGCACAAACAATTTTCTTGTATAACACACAGACACAAAGCAGAAGACAAACTATGCTTTCTTATGACATTTCAAAGCCAGTCTGTTTATCTTGGAAAGTCTGTTGCTCCACAGTACAGTAAAGTTCGATTATTAACCCTTTACTCCCCAAGATGTCTAACATACAACTCCAGATTGTCCAACACACAATATTGTTTCGCCTCCACATTCTGAAATGGCTTTTCTTCTTCAGCAGTCCCCCAGAGTCGAGGATGACTTGCTTCCACATGAATATGAGTTCTAATGGCTACTCTTAGACTGAGTAACAATAGTCAAACGTCTCTCCACATCGACAACACAAGCTGCCACCAACCAGCACCTGTAACAGTCCTTCAGCAACACACATAACTGGTCCATCAAAACACAAATGGTATCTAAATTGTAGCCGCCCAGAAAGCAGACTGTCCAGAGTGTAATTTAAAAAAGACAGGCTTCCTTACTCATTCTAACCTAACCTAGGAAAACGCTGGACAGGGAAAGGCGAACTGGACCATTGAGCCTATCCCGTATTGCATGAACTGAGCATCTTGAGCCCAGCAGCAGCCATGTAAACTGCTGGGAAAGGCAGAAAATCAAACCTCGGCCAATGTGGGGAAAAGGCAATTTGGGAAATTCCTTTCCCACTCTCAAAGGAGATCAAAGCAAGTTCCGGCCCGCAAAGACCATGAGACATAGTCTCCAATAGCCCACCTGTCTTTAGCACACTTTGATATCAGCCCCAACGATCATTCCCTTCCAAATGATCGCAGAGAATGCACCCCCACTAACCGCAACAGGCGGCAATTTATCCAACTGTCCATCACTCTGTGCAATAACAAAATACTGCGGATACTGGAATCTGAAAGAAAACTCCTGAAAAATCTGTTCTTTTCCAACATTCGCCAGTTCTGACGAGGGGGTCACAGACCTGAAACGTTAACTCTGTTTCTCTCTCCACAGATGCTGCCTGGCCCGCTGAGATTTCCAGACATGATCAGGCTTGTACTCCCACAGTTTCCAGCTTCTCCGCGAGGGCAACAGCCACTGGGTTAAAAACCGGATGAAAATCACTCAACAATATTAGTGCCGTCCCAGAGTCTTTTTACATTGCATGATCTCAAATAAGCCTAAATCCTACTCTTTGTCTAAGAGCGCAAAATACAGCCTTTATTGACAGTGGTCTTTCAAAATATCTGATAACACGTGACAACCCAAACAACTACTGTATCTTAATAATCATTGTCATCAGTTAAGATTCCTTGTAGTTTTTGGTCTTACTCGGATCTCCCTTGTGGTTGGAAAGCACAATTGCACACTGGAAAACTGTAATTAGGAGTACGGTAGCAGAGTGGTTATAAGAACATAAGAAATAGGAACAGGAGTAGGCCATACGGCCCCTTGAGCCTGCTCAAGGCTGATCTGATCATGGACTTAGCTCCACTTCCCTGCCTGCTCCCCATAACCCCTTATCGTTTAAGAAACTGTCTATTTCTACCTGAACTTTATTCCATGTCCCAGCTTCCACAGCTCTCTGAGGCAGCGAATTCCACAGATTTACAACCCTCAGAAGAAATTTCTCCTCATCTCCGTCTTAAATGGACGGTCCCTTATTCTAAGATTATGCCCTCTGGTTCTAGTCTCCCCCATCAGTGGAAACATCCTCTCTGCATCCACCTTGTTAAGCCCCCTCATAATCTTACACGTTTCGATAAGATCAACTCTCATTCTTCGAAATTCCAATGAGTAGAGGCCCAACCTACTCAACCTTTCCTCATAAGTCAACTCCCTCATCCCCAGAATCAACCGAGTGAACCTTCTCTGAACCGCCTTCAAAGCAAGTATATCCTTTCGTAAATATGGAAACCAAAACTGCACGCAGTATTCCAGGGTGTGGCCTCACCAATACCCTGTATAGCTGTAGCAAGACTTCCTTGCTTTTATGTTCCATCCCCTTTTCAATAAAGGCCAAGATTCCATTGGCCTTCCTGATCACTTGCTGTACCTGCATATTATCCTTTTGTGTTTCATGCACAAGTACTCCTTGTGTCACTAGACAAGTAATCCTGAACTAATGAACCGGAGGTGCGAGTTCAAATCTCCACCACAGAAGCTGGGAATTTAAATTCAATGGATATTTTTTTTATTCTCTCCTGGGAAGTTGGTGTCACTGGCAAGGCCAGCATATATTGTCCATCCTTGAACAAATCTGGAATAAAAAGCTAGCATCAGTAATGGTGACCACAAAACAACTGGATTGTTATAAAAAAAAACATCTGGTTTACTGAAGTCCTTTAGGGAAGCAAATCTGTTGCCCATACCTGGTCTGGCCTATATGTGACTCCAGACCCACAACAATGTGGTTGACCTTTAACTGCCTCCAAAATGGCCGAGCAGTTGTATTCAAAAAAGTCTCTCACCCCCAGCTTCTCGAGGGCATTTGGGGATGGGCAATAAATGCTGGTCTTGCCGGCAACAGCCACATCCCATGAACGAATATGCTTAGGCAGACTCCAATTCACCGGTCTCAAGAGTAGCCCCAAGCCAATTAGTACTTCCTGATATTGCATTGGTCATTGGCCATAACCATTTCCACCCCACCCTTCTCCAGCAGTTTTTCGGAGTTTGGCATGAATGCTATTCATGACTGCTGTCCAATCGATAACTAGACAGTTCCTCCAATCAATCTGGTCGATCACGGCCTTATATCTGCACAGCTCACTCCACTATGAAACCCCATATCATCTATTATGTTCTGCAGCACCTCAGGGTTGGGAAAGAGAGGATCATACTCCACTGTTCCATTGTGCTGTGCTAGAGAAGCGCGAATCAGTATCACTCTTGTTTTTCCTCCATAGACGTCGGGAAAAATTACGAGACATTAAATGAATGGAACTATCTTTGGAATCGGTACAAAGTCTTGATTTAATTGAAATTCCCAGCTTGGGCAACACAATTTTAAAATTTTCATCCTTGTTCCTTCTATGGTCTCACCCTTCTCCATCTCTGTAACCTCCTCCAGCCCTACAACCCTCCACCATCTTTCCTCCAATTCTAGCCTCTTGCATATCCCCGATTTTATTCACCCCACCATTGCCAGCCATGCCTTCAGCCATCTGGTCCGAAGCTCTGGAATTCTATTCCGAAACCTCCGCATCTCTACCACTCTCCCCTCCTTGAGTCTGTTATTAAGGAAGCAGTAGCAGGACATTTGGAAAAGCATAATTCAATCAAGCAGAGTCAGCATGGTTTTATGAAAGGGAAATCATGTTTGACAAATTTGCTGGAGTTCTTTTGAGGATGTAACGAGCAGCGTGGATAAGGGGGAACCAATGGATATGGTGTAGTTGGATTTCCAGAAGGCAGTCGATAAGATGCCACATAAAAGGTTACTGCACAAGAGTTCACGGGGTGGGGGGGTATTATATTAGCATGGATAGCGGATTGACTAACTAACACAAAACAGAAAGTCGGGATAAATGGGTCATTTTCCAGTTGGCAAATGGTAACTAGTGGGGTACCACAGGAATCGGTGTTGGGGCCTCAACTATTTACAATCTATATTAATGACTTGGATGAAGGGACCGAGTGTAATGTAGCCAAGTTTGCTGATGATACAAAGATGGGTGGGAAAGCAAGTTGTGAGGAGAATACAAAAAATCTGCAAAGGGATATTGACAGGTTAAATGATTGGGCAAACATTTGGCAGATTGAGTATAATATAGGAAAGTGTGAGGTTATCCACTTTGGCAGGAAAAATAAAAAAGCAAATTATTTAAATAGTGAGAAACTACAAAAGGCCTGGGGGCCCTTGTGCATGAAATACAAAAAGTTAGTATGCAGGTACAGCAAGTAATCAGGAAGGCAAATGGAATGTTGGCCTTTATTGCAAGGGGGATAGAGTATAAAAGCAGAGAAGTCCTGCTACAACTGTTCAGGGTATTGGTGAGGCCATACCTAGAGGGCCGTGCACAGTTTTGGTCTCCGTATTTAAGGAAGGATATACTTGCATTGGAGGCAGTTCAGAGATGGTTCACTCGGTTGATTCCGGAGATGAGGGGGTTGACTTATGAAGAAAGGTTGAACAGGTTGGACCTATACTCATTGGAGCTTAGTATCTTATATGTTTCAATAAGATCTTCTGAGGGGGCTTGACGAGGTAGATGCAGAGAGGATGTTTCCACTCGTGGGGAATCCAGAACTAGGGGGCATTGTTTAAGAATAAGGGGTCACCCATTTAGAACTAAGATGAGGAATTTCTTCTCAGAGTCATAAATCTGTGGAATTCTCTGCCCCAGGGAGCTGTGGAAGCTGGGTCATTGAACATATTTAAGGTGGAGATAGATTTTTGAACGATAAGGGAGTGAAGGGTTATGGGGAGCGGGCAGGGAATTGGCGTTGAGCCCAAGATCAGATAGCCATGACCTTATTAAATGGCTCAAGGGGTCAAGTGGCCTATTCCTGCTCCAAATTCTTATGTTTAAGATTCTCCTTTTGCCTGCCCTAATATCTCATGTGGCCCGTTGCCAAATTTTGTTTGATAACGCTCCTGTGAAGCGCCTTGGTTTGGGACGTTTTACTACATTAAAGGCGCTATATAAATGCAAGTTATTGTTGCAGTCCATGTTTTCCTTCCTGATGGATCAATCTCCTGTTCAAATCTATGTACTCCAGACTGTCAAAAGCTTTGGCTAAACTCTAAATATATAATATGCACGGACTTCCCCAATCTTTTCAAAGTCCAAAGTCCTTCCATAAAGGCATGCTTGCACTGACAATATAATTAAATGTATTGAACACAAAAGAAAATTACACACGTGTTTTTCTAAAAATTTTATTTTTTAGTATTAATTAGAAAAATAGTCCAAAAGCCCAAATCCCAAGTTATATCAGGCTCTGTTAGGCACTTTTATGGATTTGTTGAGCCTATTGTTAGATTTGCTCCTTTTAATACTGCAGCAACAAGCCACGGAATTTACCAACACTCGTGCTGCTTTGGGAACCATTAGTGAGTTGAGTTGAGTATTTTCTGCCCGACAGTACCACCGCAGTCACAGCGCGTTGTACATCACGTCTTGGTGGTGGTGCAGAGTTCTGAAAGGCAGCAGCTCCATAAGCTCAGGGATGGAACAGCAATCTCAGTCACCTAAAGTCAGCCATTGCCCCCCGCCCCCTACTGCCCCTGGAGACAATACCTTAAAGTGGCTCATTTCAGAAGGCCCACCTCGAGTGCTTGGACACAAGAACTTTGTGCCCCACCACCTTCTGCCCTCATGTAGTCTGCTGTCTCTGACTTGGCCATGTTGTTCCATTACACACAGGCACCATATAATCTACTGCATAATGTGGTGCCTGCGGTGGCAAGTTTGCAACACAGTGACGTACATGGCACAGTTCAGGTATGGTGCAGTTATGTGTGGAGGATGCACACAGAAAAACACCATACATGTATAGGGCACAGGACAGACTGATGTAGGGGTGTACGCAGGTCACATTGCGGGTGTGGTGACCATGGCAATGCATGCACAGAGAATGCATGCGAGTTACCAGAAGCATTAACCGCAGTGATTCTAAGCAGATGGCACTTTTTAACGTCTGAAAATAAACCATGCTAACTTTGCAATAAAAATAAATAAGATTTTGGGGTGCTGAAAGGGCATATGTGGTTGAGCCACCCTCGTGTACCACCTGTATACACCAGACGGGAATACTGCTCTTTCACTATACTGCCTGAAAACTGCTCCACCTCTACTAAACAGTAAACTCATTTTAATCAGCAGCAGCCTTACTGGGACTTGGGAGTCAGTGAGGCAACTATCAATTCATCCAACATTAAGAGGGTAATGCACTGTTGTGGCTACAATGCAAACACTGGGGTATTTGGCAAGTGATGCAGTTCCGACTGAAAAAACAAATCACAAGGCTCTCAAATCTTGCCAAGTGTCTTAATGCAAGTCTGAATCCACCAACACTCCTGGACGAGTATGGCCATGGAAAAATTAACAGGCTCCTACGCCTTAAAGGGCGTACATCAGTCATTGAGGCATTACTAACAAAGACTAACAAAAAATAATAATCACGCTGATCACGAGTATGGAGGAGACTGCAGCTGCAGGTGACCAGTCACAACTCCAGATTGTTAGTACAAACGATAAAAAATACTAAAAAAAACAAGACAGCTACTCGACTTCTCTCCTGAATTCTAACAATGCAATCCGCCACTGAGATACATAATATACAAAAAAACAGGCATCAAGCAGAAGATCCCGAAGCCCCGCTCACCCGATACAGTGCACAATGTTCGTAAGTAGAGCCACATAATTGGCAGAGCAACCTGCCCGCTGGGGAAAGTCCAGTCTCCGCGGAGGAGGCAGCCAATCTGTCTTTCAATCTGCAATTCAAGTATTGAAATGTAGAGGGAGGGAAGAGCGACCACCTTTTTTTGTTGTTGAAAAATATATAAAAATAAAAGCAGCATCGACCTTGCTTCGGTAGGTAGCCAGTGACAGGCATGTGCAATGCCCGTGTGAGACCCCTGCAGCTGCTCTGCCACGTCAATGCAGACCATGACACTTGATTCCTTGGGGGGGAGGGGGGGGGGGGAAGAGAAGGAGGGGTCGAGAAGAGGAGGGGATCCTAGCGATTGCTCTTCATCGCATCCTTGGCTGCCAGAATCAGTGGCGTCAAACTAGACAATGGCTTGGCCAATTTCAGGAACGGATGCTGCAACAGAGAGAGAGAGAAATATATGAGAGCTCGCAGACCCAGAGACTGTGGTTAACTCCAAACAGCACCGGATATAAAAAAGAAAAAAAAAAAGACTTTCACGACCACCGGACATCTCAAAAGCACTTTACAGCCAATGAAGGACTTTTGAAGTGTAGTCACTGCTATAATGTGGGAAACGCACAGCCAATTTGTGCACAGCAAGCTCCCACAAACAGCAATGCGATAATGACCAGATAATCTGTTTATTAGTGATATTGAATGAGGGATAAATATTGGCCAGGACACCGGGGATAACTCCCCTGCTCTTCTTCAAAATCGTGGCATGGGGTCTTTTACGTCCACCCGAGGGAGCAGACGGGGCCTGGGTTTAACGTCTCATCTGAAAGACGGCACCTCTGACAAAGTAGCGCTCCCTCAGCACTGCACTGTCAGCCTAGATTTATGTGCTCAAGTCCCTGGAGTGGGTCTTGAACCCACAACCTTCTGTCTCAGAAACAAGTGTGCTACCCACTGAGCCACAGCTGAGACTTATAATGACACCAGTGACAAGTGCCTACAGGGCCTTCCAGTTAGCACATTGCTCCCCAGTTACAGCAACCGGTCTCCACACCGACAGGAAGCAGAGCAATGCATTCCCAACTTGAGGGAGGGAGGAGAAAAAACCTCTCTGAATTTCATTTTCCCAGTTTCCTCTGGACTAGTTTTCCCAATTTTGGGGGGGATGGGAGATAACCATGAAAACAAAAGACCTGAATGCAGTTTTTACCCATGGGTGGGGGTCAGAGATGCTGTACGATGACAGGTGTGATTAAAGCGTATTTACGCACCACGCGCACACATACAAGTAAACTAAACAGAGCAGGCATGTTTGGGCGTAGGCACATACTGATCTGAATTCTCACGTAACCCGAGAACAATACGGCGGGATTGATACTGGCCTGAAATTTCAAGTCAAGGAATAATCCATACCTGCAGTAATTCCTTTCCAGAGCCTCGTTTTTCCACATCCATCTCCAAACAGCGGTTCAGAAAATCACGGAAGATTGTGGAGAGCTTCTCGGGATTCTGCAGCTCCGGAGTGCCGTTAGTGGCAATCAGATACAAGGCCTGCAAAGTACACAGATAAATGAAGGAGCGAATGTCAACAAGAGTTGCTACGCCAGAAAGGCATGATCCAACCTCATAGCTTAATTAAGTGCAGCCCTGCCTCGTCCTTGTATCTGCCAAAGCTCCCATGTAGTTAAGAGGTAACGCATAAAGATTCAGTGATTAACTGGCTTAAGATCCTGCAAATGATGTTGGGCTATGTGGAAAACAGTGATATGGTAAAACTATCCTCCACAAATCATCATCTTAGGTAGTCCCTTGAGAATCGAGGAAGACTTGCTTCCACTCTTAAAATGAGTCCTTAGGTGACTATACAGTCCAATACGAGAACCACAGTCCCCGTCACAGGTGGGACAGACAGTCGTTGAGGGAAAGGGTGGGTGGGACAGGTTTGCTGCACGCTCTTTCCGCTGCCTGCGCTTGTTTCCTGCATGCTCTCGGCGACTAGACTCGAGGTGCTCGGCGCTCTCTCGGATGCACTTCCTCCACATAGGGCAGACTTTGGCCAGGGACTCCCAGGTGTCAGTGGGGATGTTGTACTTTATCAGAGAGGTTTTGAAGGTGTCCCTGTAACGTTTCCTCTGCCCAACTTTGGCTCGTTTGCCTTGAAGGAGTTCTGAGTAGAGCGCTTGCTTTGGGAGCCTTCACCAATGCCTTATTCCACAAAAGGGGGGGGGGGGGCTGGGGGAGAAAAGAGAAATTGCAGTCGAAGGCTTCCTTTGCCTTCAACCGGAATTGTTTTAACGAAAATACCTGGTGGCCCCGGAGGAACGTAGGATTGCACTCTGAGGACTAGTTTCACAATCCAACGTACGGGAATATGTCTTTCAGGTATGATTTTATTGAATGGCGGAGCAGGCTCGATGGGCCAAATGGCCTACTCCTGCTCCTATTTCCTATTTCTTATGTATTCTTATCCTGGGGTAATGTGGGCCTGGACCACCAATGAACATCTAGTATTCTCATTGATAATAATGGGAACTCCATTTTATGAGCTGCCATTGCTATCAATGAGAATACTCCCAAAAAACAACACAATAAATACAAAACACTCACATTTAAAAACAAGTAAAATTAAATGTAATTAAATGTTTTAGAAAAAAATTATTTTGGGGAATTTTTTTTTTTTAAATGTGTTTTAATGGGGTTAAAAATAAACTTACCTTAATGGGCGGGGTTTTTAACATAAAAATTTGTGATTAAATTTAATTTTCCTAAGTTTTAAAACTCTTACGTTGGAAAAAGTAAGCTATGCACCTGTTTTTAACCAGGTGTAAGAGTTTGAAGGATATTCGCTGGGCAAGAGTTTAACAGTCCGATCTCTGGCCCGCACATGTCCTTCCTGTGAGGATTCGTGCGATTTGACAGATCGCAAAAGTAAGTTCTCGGCGCATTCGCATCGCGCGTTGGGAACCTGCATTTGCGAGGCCTCTTCGGGTGCCTGCACACATGGTACACAACCGGAGAGGCCGCAATTTTCGGCCCATGTTTAACCAGCTCCTAGAACAGACAGGAGACTGGAGAATCTCTAGCAAGCGAGTCTATCCACCGTCCCTTAACATTCAACAGCATTACCATTGCAGAATCCCATTGACCAGAGGCTTAACTGGACCAGCCAGATAAGTACTGTGGCAACAAGAGCAGGTCAGAGGCTGGGTATTCTGTGGCGAGTGTCTCATCTCCTGACTCCCCAAAGCCTTTCCGCCATCTACAAGACACAAGCCAGTAGTGTGATGGAATACACTCCACTTGCCTGGATGAGTGCAGCTTCAACACTCAAGAATCTCAACGCCATTCAGACAAGGCAGCCCATTAGATTGGCACTCATTCACCACCTTAAACATTCACTCCCTCCACCACCGGTGCACCGTGACTGCAGTGTGTACCATCAGGAGTACAAAAGCAGGGAGATCCTGCAGCAACTGTATAGGGTATTGGTAAGGCTGCACCTGGAGTACTACGTGCAGTTTTGGTCACCTTACTTAAGGAAGGATATACTGGCTTTGGAGGGGGTACAGAGACGATTCACTAGGCTGATTCCGGAGATGAGGGGGTTACCTTATGATGATAGATTGAGTAGACTGGGTCTTTACTCGTTGGAGTTCAGAAGGATGAGGGGTGATCTTACAGAAACATTTAAAATCATGAAAGGGACAGACAAGATAGAGGCAGAGAGGTTGTTTCCACTGGTCGGGGAGACTAGAACTAGGGGGCACAGCCTCAAAATACGGGGGAGCCAATTTAAAACCGAGTTGAGAAGGAATTTCTTCTCCCAGAGGGTTGTGAATCTGTGGAATTCTCTGCCCAAGGAAGCAGTTGAGGCTAGCTCATTATCTGTGACTTGAATACATTCAGATAGATTTTTAACCAATAAGGGAATTAAGGGTTACGGGGAGAGGGCAGGTAAGTGGAGCTGAGTCCACGGCCAGATCAGCCATGATCTTATTGAATGGCGGAGCAGGCTCGAGGGGCTGGATAGCCTACTCCTGTTCCTAATTCTTATGTTCTTAAGTTCTATCTACAAGATGCACTGCAGGAACAAATTTTTTTTTAATCCTTTGGCTGGGCCAAAAAACATACCTTTCACTCCCTTCAAATATCTTTCCAATTCTCCCAAACCTTTTCCACATTATTTGTCTCCACTACCTACCTGTGCAGTCTATTCCACACACTTATCACTAATATAGTGTATTGTCCGTTTCCATATTGTGCCATGTTCTCCCAATTCTGGGATATGGGGCAAACTCACACATGTTAAAGAAACTCGAATACTTTAATATCTCTGAGCCTTCTGTTCTCCAGAGTAAACAAACCCAGGGTCTTCAACCTCTCTTTATAGTTCAGGTGCCTTAAGCCTGGGACCACGCACTCCCATCTCTACATCTGGACTTAACGAGATTCGCAGGTTATAGACTCACCCTCAATGGATTCTCGTTTAGATAAGGGGGCTCTCCTTCCACCATTTCAATGGCCATGATTCCCAGCGACCAGATGTCAACCTTGGGGCCGTAAGCTTTCCTTGTCACCACCTCTGGTGCCATCCAGTAAGGTGTGCCCACCATGGTGCTGCGCTTGCTCTGCTCTGGGGTGATCTGGGCACAGAACCCGAAGTCAGCTGTATAGACACAAGAAAAGGAACGGCATCAACATCAAAGCATTTGGATGGGCTAACACGCAATCATATTTAAAAAGAAAAAAAGACTCGCATTTATATAGAGCCTTTCACAAGCACCAGGAAGTCTCAAAGCACTTTATAGCCAATGAAGTACTTTTGAAGTGCAGTCGCTGTTGTAATGTGGGAAAGAAGGCAGCCAAATTGCTCACAGCAAGCTCCCACACACAGCAATGTGATAATGACCAGATAATCTTTTTTTTTGTTATATTGATTGTGGGATAAATATTGGCCCAGGACACCAGGGTTAACTCCCCTGCTCTTCTTCAAAATAGTGCCGTAGATCTTTTACGTCCACCTGAGAGAGCAGACGGGACCTCGGTTTAACGTCTCGCCTGAAAGACGGCACCTCCAAAATTGCAGCACTCCCTCAGCACTGCACTGGAGTGTCAGCCTGGATATATGTGCTCAAGTTCCTGGAGGGGGACTTGAACCCCAACCTTCTGAATCAGAGGCGAGAGTGAGGCACAGCTGACACTAATTGTGTGCTTAAGCTCAATGGAAAGCTTCAGCAATGAGACCGGCATAAACGAGGCAGATTTTAGAAAATTAGTCCTCAAGGTTCAGCTTCAGTGGGCACACGAGTTTCTTGGAGTCCGTTACTTTCATAGTAAGAGGAGAGTATGCCGATCCTCATCTCTATGGAATGGTGAGGAGCAAAATGCAGGGGCTGTGCAGCTTTACAACTGATGCCTACAAGATGTAGCTGGAAAAAGTCTTGGTCATTATTCAGAAATGCCAAATTTGGCATTACTGTTCGTATATTAAAAAAACTGCTACATCGGAGGAGCAGCCAAACAAAGATCAACTGTAAACAAAAGGGAACAAGGATAATTAAATGACAAAGTTATGCTACATTATATTTTCAATCCGTTCTCCAGACTCCAGTTCATGAATCCTGCCTCAATCTAATTGCAGGGATCTGTGAATTTCAGCACAAGGGTAGGGGTTAAACAGTTACTCACTCAGCTTCACAGATCCATCCATCCCCAGCAACACGTTGTCACTCTTGATGTCTCGGTGAATGACCTGGTTCGCATGCAGGAACTCCAATGCTTGTAGGCACTGCCCAGGGGGAAACCAAAGATTGGTCACTGCTTTGCACGCAATAAGTTAACTTGCTCAAATCTCGACAAAAAAGCTACAAATGAGATACTCTGATGTGCAGACACATTCTTATTAGATTACCCCTTTGAAGGAGCAGTTTGTAAAGGCAGTGTTGTACTCCAGGATGAGATGGTCACAGCCTGCAAATGTCAGCCAGTTTTTGTTGCCGACTGAATCTTCTTCCCCCTTCGCCCCCGCCCACCCCCTACTGGAGTACAGTTCCCTCGGCATCAGCTGCTCCCTTGTTCCTTGTCCAAGGAGTCAACTCTTCATAGAAATGTTGGTCAGCGATTTGACTGACCCTGGAGCTTGGTGGGAGACATTACAGCCAAGCTTGAAATTATCCTCATCTGCTACATATTTTCCAGTAGTGGTCAGTTGATAGCAGTCAGGAGTAGAAACCTGGCTGATCTTTACCGCAATAATGTAAGAAGGCGGAAGACAAATGTAGGGCTTCTAATGTGAGCTCCGCTGAGAGCAGTTATCAGTCTTTACCAACTGGACCATTGAGGAATGTTATTTGGTCACTTGGTTCAAAAGACTTCTGAACTCAACTGGAGCAACATTGCTTCGAGTGGAGGCATTTAGAGAGAGACATTCCTAGCTCTCACTACATGCAATCAAATTTAAAACTCTGGTTTACAAATCCCCCATTGTTTTCCACTACCTTAGCTCCACAATGCTCGCGTTCTTCAGTTCTTTCATTCTTCATCTCCCTCCATCCAACCATCAGTCCCAGAGCCCCAACAGCCCTGGCCCTTCTCTTCCCACCTTTAAAGGCCCCCATTGCTCTTTCCTTTCCAGTCTCTGAAGAGTCGTGGAGCATTTTCTAATGTGCTATATAAATGCAAATAGTTCTTGTCTTGTTTTGCAAATCACACGCAAGCTCACTTTTCGAAAAGGAATCAAATACTAAATTCATGTAGCCTTCAGAACAGGACAGTTCAACTAAATGTGAAAGGGAGAACGAGACAGAATATCCCCAACTATCTTGAATTCATTACATAGAAACATAGAAAATAGGTACAGGAGTAGGCCATTCGGCCCTTCAAGCCTACACCGCCATTCAATGAGTTCATGGCTGAACATGCAACTTCAGTACCCCATTCCTGCTTTCTCACCATACCCCTTGATCCCCCTAATAGTAAGAACTACATCTAACTCCTTTTTGAATATATTTAGTGAATTGGCCTCAACAACTTTCTGTGGTAGAGAATTCCACAGGTTCACCACTCTCTGGGTGAAGAAGTTTCTCCTCATCTCGGTCCTAAATGGCTTACCCCTTATCCTTAGACTGTGACCCCTGGTTCTGGACTTCCCCAACATCGGGAACATTCTTCCTGCCTCTAACCTGTCTAAACCCGTCACAATTTTAAACGTGTCTATGAGATCCCCTCTCATTCTTCTGAACTCTAGTGAATACAAGCCCAGTTGATCCAGTCTTTCTTGATGTCAATCGCGCCATCCCGGGAATCAGTCTGGTGAACCTTCGCTGCACTCCCTCAATAGCAAGAATGTCCTTCCTCAAGTTAGGAGACCAAAACTGTACACAATACTCCAGGTGTGGCCTCACCAAGACCCTGTACAACTGTAGTAACACCTCCCTGCCCCTCGCTATGAAGGCCAACATGCCATTTGCTTTCTTAAGCACCTGCTGTACCTGCATGCCAACCTTCAATGACTGACGTACCATGACACCCAGGTCTCGTTGCACCTCCCCTTTTCCTAATCTGTCACCATTCAGATAATAGTCTGTCTCTCTGTTTTTACCACCAAAGTGGATAACCTCACATTTATCCACATTATACTTCATCTGCCATGCATTTGCCCACTCACCTAACCTATCCAAGTCACTCTGCAGCCTCACAACATCCTCCTCGCAGCTCACACTGCCACCCAACTTAGTGTCATCTGCAAATTTGGAGATACTACATTTAATCCCCTCGTCTAAATCATTAATGTACAATGTAAACAGCTGGGGCCCCAGCACAGAACCTTGCGGTACCCCACTAGTCACTGCCTGCCATTCTGAAAAGTACCCATTTACTCCTACTCTTTGCTTCCTGTCTGCCAACCAGTTCTCACTCCACGTCAGCACACTACCCCCAATCCCATGTGCTTTAACTTTGCACATTAATCTCTTGTGTGGGACCTTGTCGAAAGCCTTCTGAAAGTCCAAATACACCACATCAACTGGTTCTCCCTTGTCCACTCTACTGGAAACATCCTCAAAAAATTCTAGAAGATTTGTCAAGCATGATTTCCCTTTCACAAATCCATGCTGACTTTGACCCATCATGTCACCTCTTTCCAAATGCGCTGTTATGACATCCTTAATAATTGATTCCATCATTTTACCCACTACCGATGTCAGGCTGACCGGTCTATAATTCCGTTTTCTCTCTCCCTCCTTTTTTAAAAAGTGGGGTTACATTGGCTACCCTCCACTCCATAGGAAATGATCCAGAGTCCATGGAATGTTGGAAAATGACTCTCAATGCATCCGCTATTTCCAAGGCCACCTCCTTAAGTACTCTGGGATGCAGACCATCAGGCCCTGGGGATTTATCGGCCTTTAATCCCATCAATTTCCCCAACACAATTTCCCGACTAATAAGGCTTTCCCTCAATTCCTCCTCCTTACTAGACCCTCTGACCCATTTTATATCCAGAAGGTTGTTTGTGTCCTCCTTAGTGAATACCGAACCAAAGTACTTGTTCAATTGGTCTGCCATTTCTTTGTTCCCCGTTATGACTTCCCCTGATTCTGACTGCTCTTTCCTTTGTGTTCCCCTCTTTCCTTTAAATACAGAACAAGGTACAGAAGGGAGAATGGGAGAGACTTTCAGCATCACGCAGGTACAAGAGGAAAAAGCTCTCGATGCTGGTGATAGCCAATGATGGCTGACCAAAGGGAGGTAAGGAACCGGGGTGGCTGAATGGATGATGGGAGGTGGGGTGAAGGCGCTTTACAAAACACAGGATGGGAAGACACCTCATAGGATGCACTGTCGAGAAAAAAAATGGCGCTCCATGGGTTTTGGCAAATGTCAATTGTTGGGATTGAATGAACTACATGTGTGGAACATCAGAAAAAGGAACTGAAAATGCTGGCAATGCTTGAAATGAGGAACCAAGGAGAGAGGCTGAAATGCACAATGCAGGACTGAAATTTCTGATAAGTATCGCCGAACCTGCATCAGAAGCAGACTGACCTGCCAACATTCAAGGTTTTCTTACCCAACTCGGGGAAGTGAAAACAAATGAAAATGAAACAACTTATAACATCCCAATCACCGTTCCTTTTAGCAGGATCACAAATGATGGATAGTCAGAGTTTGCTGCCTCGGAGAAAGACTATGTGGGAGAATTGGAAGGGGGTTTTCCAATGGGCACTTACCTCCCTGCACACTGCAGCAATCTGTGCCTCATCCATACAGGTTTCTGTAACGACGTCAGTCAGAGAACCTCCAGCCAGATATTCCATCACGACACACAGCTCATCACCCACCAGGTAGCTAGGACAAAAAGAGAAATCCTTTTAAGTAACCCACTTGTCTACAACACCAATAGTAGATATAGATACAAGCAGCAAAAAGCTCAGCACTGGATAGGGCCCTCTTCCCCTGTGCTGCGCCACAATGGCACGTGGAGAGGCAAGAGCACAGATTTACCATGTGCACGACCATGGTGTCAGATGAGGCAATTGGGGAGAAGTATTTAAGGAGGTGTTATTCACCATGTTTCTGACTGGCGTGGATGCAAAGCCCAACGCAGGTTCTGCCCAAAAGTGTAGAGACAGAGGTGTACAGAACATCATGGGCCACCCCGACCTGCGAGAGAACATCTCCGTAGGTCGGAGCTGCAGAGCTGGAGCATGCCACTGCAGCTTCCAGCGCGAGCTGACACAAATGTGCGACGGCGTCGAGGTGGGAAAGCTGGGCGACGTCATCAGGACCCATGTCGCCGTTAGGAGCGTGAGCAGGAGCATCGTCGGGGCCCTGGTACAGCGGAGGAGCATGGAAGGTCGTGGCGGACTTGCGACGAGTGATCGGGGCGGAGGAGCGATGAGGGATTGTGGCTGAGTTTTGACAGGTGATCGTGACGGAGGTTCAGCGAATGTTTGGTGTGGAGGTGCAGCAGGAGATCGTGGCGGAGGTGCGGCGAGTGTTTCTGTGGTGGAGGAGCAGTGAGGGATCATGGCGGAGGTGCGGCGAGTGTTTCTGTGGTGGAGGAGCAGTGAGGGATCGTGGCGGAGGTGCGCATCTGAGGATACGGGGCCCAGAAGAGCCGAGGGCCCAGCCCACACTGCAATACGTGTGCGCACTAGGTCCGTGCAGCAGAGCAGGCCTCCAGTCATCTTGGTGAACCCTTGCCACTGGATAAAGGCCTAGCTCTGTCAAGCCCGTGTGGTGGCTGGTGTGCAATGGTCACCACACGTTAAAAAAATCCACGCACAGGCATCTTCCACCCCTTCAATTGGAGTTCAGGACTGGAACATCGGGTCCTTCATTGAAACATCTGTGAACTCATGTGGAAGCAAGTCATCCTCGCTCGAGGGACCGCCTGTGATGACAGACAGTCCTGTTCTTTCCCAGTTACCTGTCCAGGAAGTTGACAATGTTGCTGTTCTTCAGTTCTTTCATCACCAGAATCTCGTTGATAATCAGCTCTTTCTTTGGCTGCTTCTGCAGGTTGATCTGTTTGATGGCCACCTGGGAAAGCAAATACACAACATGCTGATACTGCATCTGTCCGTAACCTTCCACTGTCCCACCGCACAGTTGAGCACGCCGGATACAAATACAGACACACAAAGTGCACCCCATATCGTCAGCAGCTGACCCTTCTGCCCTATTTAAGTCCATTCATTAAATGGACTTAAACACAGCAAATATAGATGGGTTTTCTCATCTTGTCATGGTACAATTTTCCAACAGGGATAGATGTAGACTTTTTTGACTGGCTACAGGAGGGGCAAGAGGAGAACATTTATGACAATTTTCTGAAAGAACTTGATGGAGAATCCTTGACGATCTAGCGTGTCACAATGTATTCAGGCCGTCTCGCTGTCACTCGGGCCCACGCGACTGTAGGTTCAGATCCATTGATGAGGTCCTGCAGGGCACTGCATACCCAAGCAGCACTTCTGACGTCACAGAACACTTCACCACACCCACAGTATAGTGACCAGCCAACTACTCCGAATGGCCAATAAAGGACAGCTCCCAAATAAAGCATCAGTAATGGACACTGCCTAAGTAAAGCACCATCCCAGAGATGGACACTTGAGAAGTAAAACACCCTGCCAGCACTTGTAACCCCTTCCACACACCCTCCCCCCCTCCCCCCTTCCACACACCCTCCCCCTCCCCCTTCCACACACCCTCCCCCCCCTCCCCCCTTCCACACACCCTCCCCTCCCCCTTCCACACACCCTCCCCCTCCCCCTTCCACACACCCTCCCCCCTCCCACATACTCCCCCCTCCCCCCTTCCCCCTTCCACACACCCTCCCCCCCCCTCCCCCCTTCCACACACCCTCCCCCCTTCCACACACCCTCCCCCCCCTCCCCCCTTCCACACACCCTCCCCCCCTCCCCCCTTCCACCCCTCCCCCCTTCCTCACACCCTCCCCCCCCTCCCCCCTTCCACACACCCTCCCCCCCTCTCCCCCTTCCACACACCCCCCCCCCTCCCCCTTCCACACACCCTCTCCCCCTCCCCCTTCCACACACCCTCCCCCCCCTCCCCCTTCCACACACCCTCCCCCCCTCCCCCTTCCACACACCCTCCCCCCCTCCCCCTTCCACACACCCTCCCCCCCTCCCCCCTTCCACACACCCCCCCCCTCCCCCCTTCCACACACCCTCCCCCTCCCCCACACGCTCCCCCCTCCCTCCCCCCTTCCACACACCCCCTCCCCCCTTCCACACACCCCTCCCCCTTCCACACACCCCCCCTTCCCCCTTCCACACACCCTCCCCCCTCCCCCCTTCCACCACCCTCCCCCCTTCCACACCCCTCCCCCCTCCCCCTGCACACACCCTCCCCCCTTCCACACACACCCCTCCCCCCTCCACACACCCTCCCCCCCTCCCCCCTTCCACACACCCTCCCCCCTCCCCCCTTCCACACACCCTCCCCCCTCCCCCCTTCCACACACCCTCCCTCCCCCCTTCCACACACCCTCCCCCTTCCACACACCCTCCCTCCCTCCCCCCCTTCCACACACCCTCCACCCTCCCCCCTTCCACACACCCTCCCTCCCTCCCCCCTTCCACACACCCCCTCCCCCCCCCCTTCCACACACCCCCCTCCCCCCTTCCACACACCCCCTCCCCCCTTCCACACACCCCCCTCCCCCCTTCCACACACCCCCCTCCCCCCTTCCACACACCCCCCTCCCCCCTTCCACACACCCTCCCCCCTCCCCCCTTCCACACACCCTCCCCTTCCACACACCCTCTCCCTCCCCCCTTCCACACACCCTCCCCCCTTCCACACACCCTCCCCCCTCCCCCCTTCCACACACCCTCCCCCCCTTCCACACACCTCCCCCCCCTCCCCCCCTTCCACACACCCTCCCCCCCC
>NW_027251694.1:0-39168 GCF_044704955.1 Pristiophorus japonicus | reverse complement strand
CCCCTTCCACACCCCTCCCCCCTTCCACACCCCTCCCCCCTTCCACACCCCCTCCCCCCCCCCACCCCTCCCCCCCTTCCCCACACCCCCCTCCCCCCCTCCCCCCACCTCCCCCACACCCCCCTCCCACACCCCCCTCCCCCCCACCCACCCCCTCCACATCCCCCCTCTCCCCCCTTCCCACACCCTCTCCCCCCTCCACATCCCCCCTCTCCCCCCTCCCCACACCCTCTCCCCCCTCCACATCCCCCCTCTCCCCCCTCCCCACACCCTCTCCCCCCTCCCCACACCCTCTCCCCCCTCCCCACACCCTCCCCCTCCCTCCCACACACCCTCCCCCTCCCTCCCCCCTTCCACACACCCTCCCCAACCCCCCTTCCACACACCCTCCCCCCTCCCCCTTCCACACACCCTCCCCCCTTCCCCTCTCCCCCCTTCCACACACCCTCCCCTCCTCCCCCTCTCCCCCTTCCACACACCCTCCCCCACCCCCCCTTCCACACACCCTCCCCCGCTCCCCCTCTCCCCCTTCCACACACCCTCCCCCCCCCTTCGCCCCACCTCCCACACACCCTCCCCAAACCCTCCCCTCCCCCCTTCCATACACCCTCACCCCTTCCACACCCCCCCCCTCCCACACACCCTCAGCCCCCTCCCCCCCTCCCCCCTTCCACACACCCTCCCCCCCTCCCCCCTTGCACACACCCAACCCCCCTTCCACACACCCACCCCCCCTCCCACACCCACCCCCTTCCACACCCCCTCCCCCCTCCACACCCCCTCCCCCCCCTTCCACACCCTCTCCCCCCCCTTCCACACGCCCTCCCCCACCCCCGCCTCCCCCCCTTCCACACCCTCTCCCCCCCTCCCTCCCCCCTTCCCACACCCCCACCCCCCCCCACACTCCCACCTCCCCTCCCCCCTTCCACACCCCCACACCCCCTTCCACCCCTTCCACACCCCCTCCCCCCTTCCACACCCCCTCCCCCCCTTCCACACCCCCTCGCCCCTTCCACACCCCCCCCCTCCCCTCCACACCCCCACCCTCCCCTCCCCCCCTTCCACACCCACACCCTCCCCTCCCCACCTTCCACTCCCCCACCCTCCCCTCCCCCCTTCCACACCCCCCCCTCCCCTCCTTCCACACCCCCACCCTCCCCTCCCCCACTTCCACACCCCCACCCCCCTTCCACACCCCCACCCCCCCCACCCCCACCCCCCTTCCACCCCCCCTCCCCCCCTCCCACACACCCTCCCCCTCTCCCCCCTTTCACACACCCTCCCCCCCTCCCCCCTTCCACACACCCTCCCGCCCCTCCCCCCTTCCACACACCCTCCCCCCTTCCACACACCCTCCCCCCCTCCCCTCTTCCACAAACCCTCTACCCCCCCTCCCCCCTTCCACAAACCCTCTCCCACACCCTCCCCCCCTCCCCAATTCCACACACCATCCCCCCTTACACACACCCTCCCCCCCTCCCCCACACCCTCCCCCCTTCCACACACCCTCCCCCCCTCCCCCCTTCCACACACCCTCCCCCCCTCCCCCCTTCCACACACCCTCCCCCCCTCCACACACCCTCCCCCCCTCCACACACCCTCCCCCCCCCTCCACACACCCTCCCCCCCCTCCACACACCCTCCCCCCCCTCCACACACCCTCCCCCCCCTCCACACACCCTCCCCCCCTCCCCCCTTCCACACCCCCCCCCTCCCCCCTTCCACACACCCCCCCCTCCCCCCTTCCACACACCCCCCCTCCCCCCTTCCACACACCCCCCCCTCCCCCCTTCCACACCCCCCCCCTCCCCCCTTCCACACACCCCCCCTCCCCCCTTCCACACACCCCCCCTCCCCCCTTCCACACACCCCCCCTCCCCCCTTCCACACACCCCCCCTCCCCCCTTCCACACACCCCCCCTCCCCCCTTCCACACACCCCCCCCTCCCCCCTTCCACACACCCCCCCTCCCCCTTCCACACACCCTTCCCCCCCTCCCCCACACCCTTCCCCCCTCCCCCCTTCCACACACCCTCCCCCCCCTCCCCCCTTCCACACACCCTCCCCCCCCCCCCCCTTCCACACACCCTCCCCCCCTCCCCCCTTCCACACACCCTCCCCCCCTCCCCCCTTCCACACACCCTCCCCCCCTCCCCCACACCCTCCCCCCCCTCCACACACCCTCCCCCCCTCCCCCACACCCTCCCCCCCTCCCCCACACCCTCCCCCCCTCCCCCCTTCCACATACCCTCCCCCCCTCCCACACACCCTGTCCCCCCCTCCCACACACCCTCCCCCCCCTCCCCCCTTCCACACACCCTCCCCCCCCCTCCCCCCTTCCACACACCCTCCCCCCCTCCACACACCCTCCCCCCCTCCCCCCTTCCACACACCCTCCCCCCCCTCCCCCCTTCCACACACCCTCCCCCCCCCTCCCCCCTTCCACACACCCTCCTCCCCCTCCCCCCTTCCACACACCCTCCCCCCCCTCCCCCCTTCCACACACCCTCCTCCCCCCCTCCCCCCTTCCACACACCCTCCTCCCCCCCTCCCCCCTTCCACACACCCTCCCCCCCTCCCCCCTTCCACACACCCTCCCCCCCTCCCCCCTTCCACACACCCTCCCCCCCCTCCCCCCTTCCACACACCCTCCCCCCCCTACACCCTCCCCCCCTCCCCCCTTCCACACACCCTCCCCCCCTCCCCCACACACCCTCCCCCTTCCACACACACCCTCCCCCTTCCACACACACCCTCCCCCTTCCACACACACCCTCCCCCTTCCACACACACCCTCCCCCTTCCACACACACCCTCCCCCTTCCACACACACCCTCCCCCTTCCACACACACCCTCCCCCTTCCACACACACCCTCCCCCTTCCACACACACCCTCCCCCTTCCACACACACCCTCCCCCTTCCACACACACCCTCCCCCTTCCACACACACCCTCCCTCTTCCACACACACCCTCCCCCTTCCACACACACCCTCCCCCTTCCACACACACCCTCCCCCTTCCACACACACCCTCCCCACCTCCACTCACCCACCCAAGTTTAGCTCAATGCTCAGCAACAGACAGCTCCTGAATGTAGTGTCTCTCAGCAGTATCATACCTCCTGTCCTGTTGCTACATCAATGGCTGTGAATACCGTTCCAGAAGCACTGTAAAGAAACAGACACAGTGATAAAATCACACAGTAATCCTGCGTCAATGCACGGTTACAAATCCCTGATCAATGGAAAGTACCAACTAGATTCTGGACTTGAAAAAGACAGTGATAAAATGGAGACACAACTATGATCTAGGGCCTTTTAGGAGAAATTGGAGTGTTCAATGGTGCTCTATCCATCTTCGAACACCAAACTTGTATATCCAACCTGACAACGATTCACGCAGGAGTTGAAGAACCAACACTTACCCCTGCCCGATTTTCTCAAATCTGGTGTATTTCTTCTTCGGATCGCCAACACTCACAATACTTCCTATAACAAAGATGCACAAATGAGGTTAATGTAAAGAACACAACACCAAGCTTCAGGAATTTGAGCCTACAGATAATGTTCTGGAGTAGAGACTTCCAGAGATTCACCACCCTCTGAGTGAAGAAGTTTCTCCACATCTCAGTTCTAAATGGCCGACCCCTTCTTCTGAGACTGTGACCCCTGGTTCAAGACTCCCCAGCCAGGGGAAACATCCTCCCTGCATCTACCCTGTCAAGCCCTGTAAGAATTTTGTATGTTTCAATGAGATCGCCTCTCATTCTTCTAAACTCTGGAGAATATAAGCCTAGTCTACTCAACTTCTCCTCATACCCCATCCCAGGAATCAGTCTGGTGATCCTTCGTTGCACTGCCTCTATGGCAAGTATATCCTTCCTTGGGTAAGGAGACCAAAACTGTACACAATACTCCAGGTGCAGTCTCACCACAGCCCTATATAATTGCAGTAAGATGTCTTTACTCTTATACTCAAATCCTCTTGTAATAAAGGCCAACATACCATTTGCTTTCTTAATTGCTTGCTGTATCTGCATGTTAACTTTCAGTGATTTGTGTACAAGGACATCCAGGTCCCTCTGAACACCAATATTTCCCAATCTCTCAGCATTTAAAAAATACTCTGCTTTTCTATTTTTCCTACCAAAGTGGATAACTTCACATTTCTCCACATTATATCCCATTTGCCATGTTCTTGCCCACTCACTTAACCTGTCTATATCCCCTTGAAGTCTCTTTGCATCCTCCTCACAACTTACATTCCCACCTAGCTTTGTATCAACAGCAAACTTGGATATATTACATAAAAACATAAGAAATAGGAGCAGTAGTCGTCCATTTAGTCCCTCGAGCTTGCTTGATCTGATCATGGACTCAGCTCCACTTCCCTGCCCGCTCCCCATAACCCTTTATTCCCTTATCGCTCAAAAATCTGTCTATCTCCGCCTTAAATATATTCAATGACTCAGCCTCCACAGCTCTCTGGGGCAGAGAACTACACAGATTTACAGAAGAAATTCCTCCTCGTCCCAGTTTTAAATGGGCGACCGCTTATTCTGAGGTTTGATATTTGGTCCCCTCATCCAAATCATTGATATAGATTGTAGATAGCTTTGATCAATTGTACCATCTCCTGTGAGTGTATAGTCCTTTGGTATAATCAAAGTCAATCTCCACATATCCCACCTAGATAAAAGCCCTTCGTCCCAAGATTGCAACACCCAGTACTCATGAATCTCACTGCCCCTACCCCCCAACCAGTGCTATTATACGCCTCACAAACATCCCCTTCTCCCCAAAAACAGTGCAATTACAGTCAGAGTCAGAGGAACAAGAGGCCATTCAGCCCCTTGAACATTTAGTTAGATCTTGGCTGATCTGTAGCTTATTAACTCCATTTACACACCTCGATTCCATAACCCTTGCCTAGCAAAAAATCTATCAATGTCAGTTTTAAACATTTTCAATTGACCTAGCCTCAGGAAATAGTTTTCTCTATCAATCCTATCAACTCCTTACATCATTTAACCACAATTAGATCATCCCTTAATCTTCTATACCTCAAGGGAATACAAGCCTAGCCTATAAAACCTGTCCTCATAATTTAACCCTTTTAGTCCCAGTATCATTCTTGTCCATCTGTCCAGCAACCTTGCAAGGCCCATACATCCTTCCTGCGGTGCGGTGCCCAAAATTGAACAACAGTGCTCCAGATGGAGTCTAACTAGAGTTTTCACTCTCCCGATCTCCCCAATGTGCTAAATTACCGTCAGCGTTAATCTCCTCAATTATAGTCAATCTCCCATCTCCCCAGTGCATACGCTCAAGTACAGTCAGGATCAACATCACCATCTGCGTCACAGTGCAGAACTCAGTCGGGGTCAATCTCCGCATCTCTCCAGTACACAGTACTCAATTACAATCCTGTGTCGATTTTACTGTGTGTGTGGATTTTGCTCGTTTTTACCAAAGTGGAGATGACAGCTGCCGATCAGAAATCAATGGGGTCTTCTGATCGTGTTTATCTGGCAAATTGAGCAAATCTAAAGACAGAAATTGATGCTCTGAGATGCGAAGGTGTGAACTTTAGCAAGAACCCTAACTCAATTTGTTTATACCTATATTGATACACTGAGCTTTAGACTTTATATGAACACCAGCACCTTCAGTACCAGTACAACACTGCCGCTGAACATCTCGCTTCGTACCCACACCTGATGAGTGCAGCAACAAGACATCATGGTCAATGCAGAGACTCTCGTGTACCGTTAAACGCTGAGCACTTACTCAATTTTTCCATAATCTCATCATCTGTCATCTTGGTTTTCTTTTTCATTTTGTCCAATCCCTTTGAAGAGCCATCGCCATCAGGTTCTCTGCTGGCAGGAGGTGGGATTGGATCAATCACCGACCGCGTGTAAACCTGGGAAAACAGTGCAATAAGGTAATGCTGATAGACACAAACAAACTTAAGATTGTGCTTATGCCCACACACATACGTACACATACGTACACACACACAGTGGAACAATGTTAATGCATGCATACGCACATATGCACACATACGAACATATGCACACATACGAACATAAGAACATAAATAGGAGCAGGAGTACGCCACTTGGCCCCTCGAGCCTGCTCCACCATTCATTATCATAGCTGATCTGATCATGGACTCAGCTCCACTTCCCTGCCCGCTCCCCATAACCTTTTACTTCCTTATCGCTCAAATATCTGTATCTCCGGCTTAAATATATTCAATGACCCAGCCTCCACAGCTCTCTGGGGCAGAGAATTCCATAGATTTACAACCCTCCGAGAAGAAATTTCTCCTCATTTCAGTTTAAGTGGACGGCCCCTTATTCTAAGACTATGTCCCCGAGTTTTAGTTTCCCCAATGAGTGGAAATATCCTCTCTGCATCCACCTTGTCTAGCCCCTCATTATCTTATATGTTTCGATAAGATCACCTCTCATTCTTCTGAGTATAGGCCCAACCTATCTTCATAAGTCAACCCCCTCATCTCTGGAATCAACCTAGTGAACCTTCCCTTTTTAAAACCTTTTTCAATTTACTCCCCACCTTCCCTAAAGGTGCTGACTCGTGCTGGAATATAGCCTCATGGCTGCCAACACTCTACAATACATCACCCAAGTGAACATTCTGCACCTGCAAGTTCAGACGGCGACTGACTGCCAGGGTTTGAGGCAACATCATAGCTGAGCCGAATTCTGTCGTCTCCTGATGGCCAGACCAGGTCACTGGATAACGATCAGGAATGGGAACTGTGACAATTGTTGCCGCCCTAGATCAGGGCACTGAAGCCAACTGCAGTATCTCTGCTGGTGCTTCGGCTAGGAATTGTTAACTCACTTGGGGATTGAACCCGAGACCTTCTTGATCAGTACACAAGTCCGTCTCATTTGCCCATCAGGGTAGTCGAGAGTCTGCTCTTATTGCAAGTGATATCAACATTTCCAATACTTGCTTATCCACAGCCTTAATAGACAGCAGTCAGGCACTGATAACCAACTCACACCATCATCATCACCGAGGATCCCGCGAATGAGGATGACTTGTTTCCACATGAGTTCACAGATGTTTCAATGAAGGACCCAATGTTCCAGTCCTGAACTCCAGTTGAGGGGATGAAAGATGCCTGTGCGTGGATTTTTTTTTAACATGTGGTGACCGTTGAACATCAGCCCCCACACGGGCTCGACAGAGCTAGGCCTTTATCCAGTGGCAAGGGTTGAACCAGGACGACTGGAGACCAACTCTGCTACACAGACCTAGTGCGCGCACATATCGCAGTGTGGGCAGGCCCGTCCGTACTGCCCCTGGGCCCTCGGCTCTTCTGCGCCCCAAACCCTCATTCACCGCACCTTCGCCCACGATGTTCTAGGGCCCGGCGCTCCAGCTCTATTTATAGCCCCGACTCTATTTATAGCCTCACACAGGTCGGGGCGGCCCACACCACCATCCAAGCAATCACCAAAACTCCAGCCACAACACTCAGTCACAGCTACCCTTTAACACCGGTGCAACGAAGGTTCACTAGATTGATACCTGGGGTGAGAGGGTTATCCTAAGAGGAGAGATTGAGTAGTTTGGACCTGTACTCTTGAGCTTAGAAAAATGAGAGGAGATCTCATTGAACCATTTAAGAATCTGAGGGGGATTGACAGGGTAGATGCTGAGAGGTTGTTTCCCCGGCTGGAGAGTCTAGAAGCAGGGGGCACAGTCTCAGGATAAAGGGCCGACCATTTAAGACAGAGATGAGGAGGAATTTCTTCACTCAGAGGTTTGTGAGTCTTTGGAATTCTCTGCCCCAGAGAGCTGTGGATGCTCAGTCGTTGAGTATATTCAAGGCTGAAAGAGATAGATTTTTGGAGTCTAGGGGAATCAAGGGATATGGGGATCGGGCGGGAAAGTGGAGTTGAGGTCGAAGATCAGCCATGATCTTACTGAATGGTGGAGCAGGCTCGAGGGGCCGTATGGCCTACACCTGCTCCTAATTCTTATGTTCTTATCCCAAAATGACCAACAAAATAAAACAGGAAAACTGCAAATGTTAAAAATCTGACGTAAACACAGTCAATGCCAGAAATACACAGGGCAGAAATTCTGGATTACATCATAACCTGTCTTTTCTCTTTACAGCTACTGAATGACCTGTTGTGTATTTCCAGCATTTTTTAAAAATTATTATTATTCATTCCTGGGATGTTTGTTGGTTTTCCTCCACAGTAACCAATACGCAGACTGCAGCTCTGGCAAACACTACTCTGATTCATTGATACCCCTTTTAAAGTACTAGCCCCAACACAGTCACTGGGCACTGTTAATACTACAGCCTCACAGCTATCAGACATCGCTCGCAATTGGAGTATTAAAAGGAAACAGTATCAAACTTGGCAACAAGACTGAGTTTCTGAAAACTGAAATAAGAACTCGCCAGGATTTTCAGGTGCTCATTATGGACTGCTAAACAGTGGGAAAGAAATAGAGAAGGAGATCCGAAGACAAGTCAAAAGAGGTTTGCAAAAGCAATAGGGCTGTAATAATGCAGGCTTCATTCAGAGACATCCTGGGATAACACCATCAACGGTGGTCTAAAGTGGTGAGAGATTCCTAGAAAGCATTCAGGATTCTTCTAAATTGCTATGTTCTACATGCAATAAGGAAAGTTGTGCTGCTGAGAGTATATAATGTAGACAAATGCAAATGGTACGCTGTCAGGAAAAGGAGAGTTCAAAAATATACCCAAATTCAACTACTCAAAGAAATGGAGGAACAGTGGTTAAAGCAGAAAGAATGTCAGCATTCAAGATTAGATTGAATCGGTGGAAGGAGGAGAAAGGGTTAAAGGGATATGGGAACAGGGTGGGGCAAATGTGATCAGAACTATTTTCTCGTCTGGAAGGTAAACAGACATATTTTCATGTTGTAATGCATGTATAGCTAGGGGTGTAGATATAGATTTTAAAATCAAGATTGCTGGTGGAAAATCCATAAAAAGAGCAAATGGGACTCTGGATTTTATATATTGGAGCACTGAACACACAAGCAGAGAGAGGATCATGCATCTGTACAGGACACTTGTACATAGTTGAGGCACTTTGTGCCGTTTTGATCATCCCTTTGTGGAACGGATATTAGACCCATTGAAGAGATGCAACTTCACTGGTAAGATACCAGAGATTAGACAATACAGTTGGGACAAACTGCTCGAAAGTCTAGAAACGCTTTCATTGGAGTCGAAGAGGTTAAGGGGGGGGGGGGTCTAACAGACGTGTTTGAGAGGGTAAAATGTGAAGGATTATTTCCACTAGCTCATCATCATCATAGGCAGTCCCTTGGAATCGAGGAAGACTTGCTTCCACTCTAAAAATGATTTCTTAGTTTACAGTCCAATACAAGAATTACAGTCTCTGTCACAGGTGGGATAGTCGTTGAGGGAAGGGGTAGGTGGGACTGGTTTGCCGCACGCTCTTTCCGCTGCCTGTGCTTGATTTCTGCATGCTCTCGGCAATGAGACTAGAGGTGCTCAGCGCCCTCCCAGATGCACTTCCTCCACTTAGGGCGGTCTTTGGCCAGGGACTCCCAGGGGATGTTGCACTTTATCAGGGATGCTTTGAGGGTGTCCTTGCAACATTTCCTCTGCCCACCTGGGGCTTGTTTGATGTGAAGGAGTTCAGAGTAGAGCGTTTGCTTTGGGAGTCTTGTGTCTGGCATGTGGACAATGGGCCCGCCCAATGGAGCTGATCGAGTGTGGTCAGTACTTCGATGCTGGGGATGTTGGCCTGGTCGAGAACACTAATATTGGTGCGTCTGTCCTTCCAGGGGATTTGTAGGATCTTGTGGAGACATCATTGGTGGTATTTCTCCAGCGATTTGAGGTGTCTACTCTACATGGTCCACTGAGCCACACAGGAGGGCGGGCCCTCAAATCCACTAGCTGATGAATCAGTAATGAGGGGGTATAAATCTAGAATTTGTACGAGAAACAAAGAGGAAGGTCTACAGATACATCGTCATACAATGGGTTGGGAGAGAATGGAATGCATTCCCTACAAGAAGCTAGTGCGTCAAGCATGATAGTGAGGAGCGAATGAATCAGAAAGGAAAATGCAAAGAGTGGTGAAGCAGGATTGGGGCGGACATTTCCAATGGGGATCTCTCACTGGCACAGTGACCTCCGCCTGCACTGGGGCTCCTGGTTCCACAACACTCACCGACTTGGTGCACTCTGGCCGCGGCGCGATGGCTGGAGGCGGGGCCTCGTCATCGTCATCCTCCTCCGGGACAGTCGGCACGTTGGAAGGCTCCGTGCCTTTTGAACTACGCTAAAGACAAAGGATTACATTTTATAACATTTGCATACAAACAACATCGCATTCCCCTCTCTCATCTGTAATGTAGATACATCACAGTCACCCTCCAGACTGTACACCTGAAGTGTCCTCCCCCGTATCACTCAGCTATACAATGTCTCCCTCATATATAATCCCCTTCCCCAATTATTAGCTAAATTCTGTGCATCGTTCCCTCATCTAATCAATTCGAGGTCATTATCCATTTGTACAGTACCTATACAGCAGTGTGTCTCCCTCCGTCATGAATCAGTATCTTGATCTTTTAAGTTCAATAACCTCTCATACTGGACCAATTAGCAGTCCATACTGTGCAGAAGCCTCCTAAACACATGAAGGCGGAGGTAGCTAGATGAGGCACAATGCAAGAAAAAGGTGCTATAACTACAAGATACTCACCGCAGGTGTGACTGCAGGAAAGCTGTCTGGCTGGTCTGTTTAAAAGCAAAAAAAAAGGGAGCTGAAACCAAGGGCCGAGTGTCTACGTGGACTATTTCGGTCTGAGCACTCGAGACCTGTGACAAGAAACATTTCTTTTACCCTCCCACCCACCGCCTTACCTGTGAAGCTCAGGTACTTCTGTTTCACCGTATCTTTGGACTCGTAGAATTTAAGCACATCGAGCACAGCCTGAGGATTTTTCTTCTGTTCCAGTTTGGTGATGTTGGATGTCTGTAGTAGCCGAGCCCACTGTTCGGGCATGCCCTGTAAAATATCAACACACCAGCTTCCAGTAAAGTGCGACAGGGATACGCACAAATATTGCACTGGGTTTACGGATGAACCCAGCTAATACACGAGAAGGTCGGACCGCCCGATATGCACCAGGGTTACTGTTCACATATTTGCTCCTTCCTGGCCGTACACCTTCTGCAGCCAGAGAGAGCCAGCTCCAGAACCTCTGCCAATGGCGTACTTCAGTCGCTATAAAGCAGTTTGTGCATCAGAATCATCATCATAGGCGGGCTCTCGAAGCGAGGATGACTTGCTTCCACGCCAAAAAAAGGACAGGAGTTTCAATGAAGGACCCGAACTACATCCTGAAGGGTGGAAGATGCCTGTGCATGGATTTTTTTTTTTTAAACGTGGAGTGGTCATTGCACACCAGCCACCACACGGGCTTGACAGAGCTAGGTCTTGGTCCAGTGGCAAGGGTTACCCAAGACAACTGGACCTGGAGGGAACATCAGCGGCAGGTCGGGGCCATAAAAGCAGTGGCGTGAGGCCCTTGGAGCAGCGTGGAGGTAGGCCACTACAAGGCACCAGAATAGCGCACCGACAACTCTCTCACGGTTTCATGGCTGGCCTCCATGCGACATGTGCCCACAGCAAAATGGGGTAGGGGAGGATGAGAATCTTGACTGAAAACTTCTATTTACACCTTTCAGATGCAGGAGGTACATCTGAAAGGCCATGTAACAGAACTATGCTCAGGAACCAGAAAGCCCATGGAGTGCACAATAATCAAAATGGCTAAAGAAATGTTGGACTTTATCTCAAAGGGGCTGGGATACAAAGAGGAGTAAGTCATTGTTCAGTTGCACAGTCGCTTCTTCAGACCCTCATCTGGTGCACTGCATTCAGTCCTGGGCACTGCACCTCAAGAAGAATATATTGGTACAGCACATGTTCACCCGAAAGATACTGAGGTTTAGAGAGTTAAGTTATGAGAACATGTTGCATAAGCTTGATTTGTGTTCCATTGAGTTCAGAAGGTCAAGGAGTGATGTAACAGAGGTGTTTAAAGGATTTGGTCGGGTAGAACTACTTCCTCTGGTGGGGGAATCCAGAATCAGAGGGCATAATTTGTCCCAAGATAAGCAAGGGAACACTCTCAACTGTCCAACGGCAATCCGTATACCGTCACAGCAAGGTGGGCACTTGCTGAATGAGCCCCTCGGCAGGCCTGGAGCACTTGGTGGCAGTTATCTCCCAAGGCTATAGGCAGAAGGGGGTGTGTGACCTGTACACAAATTGACGTACTAGGAGGTGGCTGCCAGCACGTTCGCTGGAATAGGGCCAATTCCGAGCCACCCAACAGTCAAGCCAGAATGGTCACAATGAACTAATTCACTGCATGTCTCATTATGTACTCACCGTGAACTCCCCCGTCACAGCATCGAACCCGACGTGGATCGTGTGCTCAAAGTCTGATGGCTGAGATATTTCTGGCCGCTCTTTTTCTCTCTTCTTATTTCCTGTGTAAGCAACACAAGGCCAGAGCAGTTGTCAATTAACAAATGGAACCAATTCACCAAAGGAACATGCCGAGATTCCAAATTGTAATAGGTTAGGGGACGAATTCTCTCTGACCCAGCCTAAGGTACACAATGCAGACATGCACCCTCCAAGGTGGAGGCTCCCCACAGTGCACGACACAGCAGTCGGGCATGGTGGTACAGTGTTTATGGTGCTAGACTAGAAGCACAGAGGTTGAGAGTTCAGACACCAGCCCCTCTTAGCGAATTGTGAAGCTGAATTATTATTATTTTTTTTTTAATTCATTCACAGGATTTGGCATAGAACATAGAAATTTACATCACAGAAGGAGGCCATTTTGGCCCATCGTGTCCACGCCGGCCGACGAAGAGCCGCATGGCCCTTGGTCAGCAGCCCTGAAGGTTACATATAAACCGATGAACAATGAACAATGGTGGAAAGGTAAAGAGCACCCAGCCCGTCCCACACAACGGCGACACCCCTTATACTGAAACATTCTACACTCCACCCCAACCGGAGCCATGTGATCTCGTTGGACGGTGCTGGCCAGCAATTATTGCCCATCCCTAATTGCCCTCGAGAAAGTGGTGGTGAGCGGCCGCCTTGAACCGCTGCAGTCCGTGTGGTGAAGGTACTCCCGCAGTGCTATTAGGAAGCGAGTTCCAAAATTTGAACCAGCGACGATGAAGGAACGGCGATATATTTCCAAGTCCTCTCCAAGATGGTGTGCAACTTGGGAGATAAACTTGGAGGTGATGGTGTTCCCATGCGCCTGCTGCCGTCATTCTTCTAGATGGTAAAATTGAATTGAAAAAATCTGGCCGATTATGAGCTGGCACCAGAAGAAGAAAAGATGTCGACAAGCTGTAGCAATTGTTGTAAAACCCACCTGGTTCATCAACGTCATTCAGGGAAGTGCATGTGCCATCTAGTCCTAGTCTGGCCTATACCTGACTTCAGTGTCACGTTACATGGTTGACTCTCATGAAGTGAACTATCAGTGCCTTCTCAGGATAAAATGCTCACATCCCAAAAGTGAATTTAAAAACAAGGAAGCTTGGCAAAGTACCACCCTCGGGTCATGTTGGATCACAGAACCGTAGGCAACATCAGAACCATCTCCTCTTATTTTGTCAAAGGGAAAATGGACATCACGGCAACAAATATATCCTTTTATTTTTAATTAGCTAACCTGCTGCTTGTAATTTATCCAATAAACTTGACTTCCACCTTGAACAATATCGCAGCTTATACAGCAATCAGGGACTCAATCTCAAATGGTTCAGTGCAGTTCTTTCAATTCATCCATCGAACATTCAAATAAGCCAAGTAAGTTAAGCAAACCACTCAAGCATGGAGATGGTTGTTTTGTCAACATTGAAGCCCCTAAAAACTCAAACCAAACCCTCAGTACATGTACAGTTGACCTCCTATCCCCACCCCACATATATTCCCCACTTTCCCCATCGGTCGACACGATAGGTTTCAGGTCTCTCGAAAAGAGAAGGCCGACGAGTGACCTGCTAGAGGTCTTAAAAATTATGAAAAGGTTTCAAAGGGTAGATGTTGAGAAGATGTTTCTACTTGCGGAATCCAAAACTCGGGGTCACAAATATAAGATCGTCACTGATAAATCCAATAGGTAATTCAGGAGAAACTTCTTTACCTAGAGTGGTTAGAATGTGGAACTTGCTAGTTGAGGCAAATCGCATCGGTGCATTTAAGGGGAAGCCAAATAAATGCATAAAAGGAGAAAGGAATAGAAGGATATGCTGATGGGATGGGAGGAGGCTTGTGTGGAGCATAAACGCTGGCATGGACCAATTAGGCCGAATGGCCTATTTCAGTGTTCTAAATTCTATATACTATCAGTCTTTCTAAATCTAGGTCTCAATCTGAACTTGTCTTAATGCTTTCAGATCTCACTGAGGGCGTGTGTTAAGAAGTTACTGTGTGCAATTAGCCTTAGCCCTACTGTGACTCCAATACCTATTTTATCAGTTCCTCAGTCTCCGAGAGATCTCACCACCAGCTATTACGCTGTGAATTGCAAATTTATGCTCATCAATCTCACAAGATCAGTACAATCCCAAGCTGAGAGAGATGCAAGCATACAGAAAGAAATGGCTGTGCACAGGGGAGGAGGATGGGAAACTTCCCATTGCAGAAGTTTCATTGAAGCTTAATAATCATCATCATAGGCAGTCCCTCGGAATCGATGAAGATTTGCTTCCACTCTAAAAATGATTCCTTAGGTGGCTGAACAGTCCAATACGAGAACCACAGTCCGTCACAGGTGGGACAGATAAACGTTGAGGGAAGGGGTGGGTGGGACAGATTTGTCACACACTCCTTCCGCTGCCTGCGCTTGGTTTCTGCATGCTCACGGCGATGAGACTCTAGGTACGCAGCGCCCTCCCGGATGCACTTCAACCATTTAGGGCGGTCGTTGGCCAGGGGCTCCCAGGTGTCAGTGGGGATGTTGCACTTTATCAGGGAGGCTTTGAGGGTGTCCTTGTAACGTTTCCTCTGCCTACCTTTGGCTTGTTTGTCTTGAAGGAGTTCCGAGTAGTGCGCTTGCTTTGGTAGCCTCGTGTCTGGCATGTGGACAATGTGTCTGGCATGCGGACAACAAGAGCAGACATTGATGAAGCTTAATAATAAAGCGGGGGCGACTGCACAAACCGTTCATTGTCCTAAAATCAAGGGATAAGATTCCAGAATAGTTGCAAAAGTCATTCAATGATTGTTTGGGTGGGGTAGGTGGAGACATGGCTTGTGCTGACTGCGACTGAAAGTCCGGCGTCCCTCCTCCCCACCCACCCTAAAACAAGCTCACCACAAGGAATATCAGAGCATTGGACATTTTGCCAGCTCACGAACACTGCTGGCAGTGTGAACTCAGAGCCTGGCAGCCCCGTACCAGACTCTATTGCACTGGAGCACACCATTTATTGGTTAGATGTAATCCAATGATGCCAGTGTCAAATGAACAACCCCCTAACACAGAAAGGTTTTAGTCACTCCAAGGGCCAAGCATAATCTTTGTACAGACAGAACTGTTGCACACAAGAAAACAAGTCTCAACTCTGCCTAAATTTCTGGAGCAATTCCGACAGGTGTCAGCTTGTGTTGAAAATTGGGAAAAATAAACTCTCGGGAGTCTCGGGTAAAGTGCATGCAGCCAAGGGTTCGAATACACAACTGTGTGTGTGCTATACAGTACAGCCCTAGTCCAGCCCTGTAGTCACAGCACATGCAATAGATAGCACCCTTCACTATACCCAACACTACAACTACATGCCATCGCTGCTCACTGTATCACAGACACTCTCTTTGCCTGCCTCTTCCACGCATCTCAAACATTACCATTTATTGCACCCACATTCCAGTCCACAACCCCCTCGCCATATGACTACTTCGTACATTTGTGTTGTATTCCATGTCCAATTGACACCCTCTACACCCTGTCCTTGCCCACACCGGCCCCACGACACCCCCGCCACACCCCATACCAATGTTCCCTCTGAGCTGCGTGACCACACAGTAATGGGGAAAGTCCCGCGCAGGCCCTTCACCAGCTTTCCCGTTGTACGTACCGTGCATGCGCGTAAATTTACAGGGACCACGCAGTGCAAGAAACAGGCCACGCAGACAAAGCGCAGCTTACAGGGAACATTGCCCCACGTCCACCCTGTGTTACCCCCATTGCCAGATTGCCCGCTCTACCTTTCTCTCCAGCGTTTGAGAAGATAGACTTGAGTTTCGTCCGCTTCTGTTTCTCTTCGGGCACAGAAGGCAGTGGTTTGGCATTGTGGTTGGTCAACAGGGCGTCCTTTCCGCCGATACAGAAGCTCGTGCTACTCACGCGTACTGGGGGTGCAGGTGGCTTGTCCTCCAACTCACCGTTATTGGACATAATTCCAGATTATGCAGTCCTGGAAAAAAAGACAATGGTTAGCACTGAAAGACATCTCAACAAGTGGACGGGCAAAGGATTTGTAAAAAAACAAGACAGTATTGCTGACTCAATACAGCTACAACAGGCCCACCTATCCTTGCTGCAGAGCTTTTATTAACATTGCGGGGTAGTTCAGCAATCCACGTTCACCAAGGTAAACTGTTCTATCGCTCTCCCATGACAGCAAGTTGTACTGCAGCATCTCTAGGAACTAATTCATACTGTGGGTGCCACAACCTGCACTACATACCCAACACTGGGCTGCAAAAGAAAGACTTGGATTTATATAGCGTCTTTCATGACCACCGGACATCTCAAAGCGCTTTATAGCCAATGAAATACTTTTTTTTGGACGTGTAGTCATTGTTATAATGTGCGAAATGCAGCAGCCATTTGCGCACAGCAAGCTCCCACAAACAGCAATGTGATAATGATAAGATAATCTGTTTTTTTTGTTATGTTGATTGAGGGATAAATATTGTTCAGGACAGTGGGGATAACTCCCCTGTCCTTCTTCGAAATAGTGCTATGGGATCCATTACGTCCACCTGAGAGTGCCTCGGTTTAACGTCTCATCCGAAAGACGGCATGTCCAACAGTGCAGCACTCCCTCAGCACTGCAATAGAGTGTCAGCCGAGATTATTGCGCTCAAGTCCCTGGAGTGGGATTTGAACCCATGACCTTCTGACTCAGAGGCGAGGGTGCGACACACTGAGCCACGGCTGACACTTGTACCAAGTCAACCAGCTTGGGGGGGTAGGGGGTGGTGTAGGAGGGAGACGGGCGAGGGAGGAGAGGGTGGGTGCAAACTCTAAAACGAACGTCATTGTTCAACAATAAGTGAATTTTAGAGCAGTGCTGCAGGAAGTCCTTCCTATCCTGTAACTTGCTTGTATAGTTTCTCCAGTTCTTGCCAAAGTCTGCAGGTAGTTTCTGGAGCAGAATTTCGTACAGGAGGTGACTCCTTTTTAATGCGATATTCTTGCATCTAACTTAGACCATATTACACTGAAGGATGGCGCATAAAGAATTAAAAAATATAAAAGAATTTTGAATCAATTTTCAAATAGAACGTGAAGAATTATTACTATGAAACCCAAGCTTTTAATTAAAAAAACAGGGGAAAATGCAGATTACGAGTGTGTCACGGTACATACATCAGATAATCTTACTTTCTTGACAAACTGTCTCAGACACTGAATACAAATAAAATCCACAATGTCATCCATTTCTGTTCGAGATGCCAGAGGTACATGAGTGACATTGAGCAGGGGAAAGGAGCCAGAAGCCTGGAAGAGCAGGAGACCAAGAGAGGCACCGTCAGCTGTCACAGCAACCTCCTTCTGCTAACTTCCCCCACCCTCCCAAAGCTCAAACTCCAGGGTGACACCCCCTTCTCGGCCTATGTACAAAGCAAGAGGCAGCTCCCAATTATCAGTAGCAGTCAATCTGCTCAAGCTGACTTACTGATAGTGGAGGCTTGCCCCATTTTGTTAATGGTGTTCTCTCATAACTGTCTCTCCTTACCCTGCTCTCGACTTCCATAAATATTTTCTCAGACTCAGCATCACCTGTAAGTGGACCCTACTTTCCCTATGATATGGAGTGCACCTTTCCCCTGTCCCATATCTAGATAAATGATAGTGAAACCCATGAATTACAATAGAAAACCCTTCATCTGGAATGTATCAGGTGCTGCCCCATGATTTCTCCTCTCTGTTAACAGTGAACTGAATAAAAACCCTTTCTAACTCATACACGGGTTTTGAATCAATGAGTGGTTTAATTTATAAACGAGTACAGCGACAAATGCATTTCCCCATGCACGATATAAAATAATAGACACAACTTGCTTTCTCTCTAAATTTGAAACTTTAATACAGGCCATTCAGCCCCTCAAGCCTGTTCCGCTATTCAATTGGTTCATGGCCGATCTGTATCTTAACTCCATTTACCCGCCTTGGTTCCGTACCCTGTAACACTCTTACCGAACATAATCCATCAATCTTAGCTTTGAACTTTTCAACTGACCCCAGCCCAACCACTTTGGGTGGGGGGAGAAAGAGGGAAAAGTTCCAGAATTCCACTACCCTTTGTGTGAAGAGATGCTTCCTGACATCACCCCTGAACTGCCTAGCTCTATGTTAAGACCATGGCTCCTTGTTCTGGACAGACATATGGGCCTTTAAATGGAATCCACCTACTGGAACCCTGCATTAGCCAAGCTCCCCTGGTCAGGGTGGCTCTAACTTAAGACACTCGGCCTTACAACAGATGGCTGCAAGCTTGAAACACCGAGTGCCCTCTGAAGACTGCCTGTCCTATGCCAATATAATTCTTTAATAGCACATTTCTGACCACGTGCTGTTTATCGCACATGATACCAGCCAATCAAGTGCCCTGCCCTCTCTTCAAAACGTCTCAAACAGCAGTCAAAGTCATGACCCCAGGTTGGGGGGGGTGGGCTACGATTTGAACTGTGACTGCAGCTTCTCATACTTGGTTTGTTGGTGTGCCAAAACTGGATGAAGATACCGTTAACAAAAATGTGGGCCAATTTTGGCAATAGAAGAAGACAATAATGATCCCCAGCCGGGTTCATTAATCAATTAACACTTCCAACGTATCACTGTGCGAGCCAAAAGCAAGCATACACCTGGGGGAAATAGATCGAGCAAATTGTCCAGCTCAAGCTGATAGCAAGACATTACTCGAACACTCTAGCCTGCATTACTGAGTCATAAGAACATAAGAAATAGGAGGAGTAGGCCCTATGGCCCCTCGAGCCTGCTCAGCCATTCAATAAGATCATGGCTGATCATCGAGCTCAACTCCACTTTCCCGCCCGATCTCCATATCCCTTGAATCCCCTCGACTCCAAACTAGAGTCCGAACCAGGTTAATTCCAGACACTTCCAGAACTATTGTGTTCCATAGAGTAGGTGATCATCGCGATCTATGGGTATCCTTAGGAATGCAACAGGAGCAGCAACCCTGAATACCTTACCACTTTCTCACCGTCAAGACAAGAGCTGCAGGTGAATACAGTGTGCAGCACACACCAGGAAGGTCCCAGGTTCTATCTGTGATCTGTCACTGGGGTGTGATGGGTGCACTGAAACCGTCCCACAGTTTTGGGGAGGAGGGGCATACTATTCATTCAACAGCCATGAGCAACTTCAGCTCGAAGAGCAAGTATCAGGGTTCAAAGGAGACCGTGCCTCCGTGTTCCTGCTCCACCATCACGTGTGTCCACACACTAGTAGATGAGAAAACTGCAGTCCCAACAAGTGGCCAGGTTGTGCAGGAGCACTGCACAATAGGGGATGTCTCAGGGAGTCAATCCTCGTTAGGAGGGCTTCTGATCACAGTGTGCAATGAGGAAATCATTCGGTATAGGACTGAATTTCATCACCCCCCTCTTTTGCTTCCCCACACACCAAGCCCTGTTACTACCTTCACAACCAGAGTCTTTATATACACACACACACACACACACACACACACACACACGTTCTGCTGCACATCACCTCAGAACATGCTGAGCTCAGAGATCCAACAATCACTCACCATCGGTATCATGTCATTTTTGACCAACGCAGATTATCTACTGGTGTCTGAAGAAAGCACCAGCTGGTTAACAGTCACCATCTCGTCTGCATCCAAAAAGCCTTTCACGGATATATCCGGGAAGGAATACAAAGTGCAAAGTTTAGCTGTATGGTCAGGCCAATTGCAAAACCACTGGAGGAGGAGCAGCAGCTACCTCCACCCAGCATGCCATCTACCAAAACATCCACAATTCACTCGGGCTCAGACCACACAGATCAAAGGAAGAAAGACTTGCATTTATATAGCGCCTTTCACAACCACCGGGCGTCTCAAAGCGTTTTACAGCCAATGAAGTACTTTTGGAGTGTAGTCACTGTTGTAATGTGGGAAACCCGGCAGCCAATTTGCACACAGCAAGCTCCCACAAACAGCAATGTGATAACAAAAAAAAATTGATTATCTGGTCATTATGTTGATTGAGGGATAAATATTGACCAGGACACCGGGGATAACTCCCCTGCTCTTCTTCGAAATAGTGCCACAGGATCTTTTACATCCATCTGAGAGAGCAGACGGGGCCTCGGTTTAACGTCTCATCCAAAAGACGGCACCTCCGACAGTGCAGCACTCCCTCGGTACTGCAATGGAGTGTTAGCCTAGATTTTGTGTGCAGAACCCACAACCTTCTCACTCAGAGGCGAGAGTGCTACCCACTGAGCCACGGCTGATCAAAATGAAGGCAATCAGCTTAAAACTCTCATGGAAATATTAGACAAAATGTGACCACCAAAACACCAATAAATCCCATGTAATAAAGGCAGATATTCAGTGGCTGAAAACCAAAGGCCCTAATTACTGACAGAATTGCAGAACACAATTCTTAAAAGATCAATAAAAATCCTGGGATCTCAATCATTCAGCCATCCTGGTCATATCTAATACACCAGAGCATCACATTCCTGCAGTACAGCAAACCCACTGGCATCTGCCCAGACTCTTTCGTTTAAAAAAAGATGTCCTGCAACACGAGCCAAATAGACCTAGTGCTTTCGTTGATGGGAGAAGGTCAAGGCGACACGGAAACCTATCGCTGTGTACCAACACAAGAACATAAGAAATAGGAGGAGTAGGCCATATGGCCCCTCGAGCCTGCTCGCCATTCAATACGATCATGGCTGATCTGAACATAAACTCAGCTCCACTTCCCCGCCCGCTTCCCATAATTCCTTATCAGTTAAGAAACTGTTTACCTCTGTCTTAAATATATTCAATGTCCCAGCTTCCACAGCTCTCTGAATTCTACAGATTTACAACTCTCAGAAGAAATTTCTCCTCCTCAGTTTTAAATGGCCGGCCCCTTATTCTAAGATTATGTCCTCTATAGTTCTAGTCTCCCCCATCAGTGGAAACACCCTCTCTGCAGGCACCTTGTCAAGCCCCCTCATAATCTTATATGTTTCAATAAGATCACCTCTCATTCTTCTAAATTCCAATGAGTAGAGGCCCAACCTACTCAATCTTTCCTCATCAGTCAAACCCCTCATCTCCGGAATCAGGAGAAGTCATAACGGGGAACAAAGAAATGGCAGACCAATTGAACAAGTACTTTGGTTCGGCATTCACTAAGGAGGACACAAACAACCTTCCGGATATAAAAGGGGTCAGAGGGTCTATTAAGAAGGAGGAACTGAGGGAAATCCTTATTAGTCGGGAAATTGTGTTGGGGAAATTGATGGGATTGAAGGCCGATAAATCCCCAGGGCCTGATGGACTGCATCCCAGAGTGCTTAAGGAGGTTGGCCATGGAAATAGTGGATGCATTGACAGTCATTTTCCAACATTCCATAGACTCTGGATCAGTTCCTATGGAGTGGAGGGTAGCCAATGTAACCCCACTTTTTAAAAAAAGGAGGGAGAGAGAAAACAGGGAATTATAGACCGGTCAGCCTGACATCGGTAGTGGGTAAAATGATGGAATCAATTATTAAGGATGTCATAGCGCATTTGGAAAGAGGTGACATGATAGGTCAAAGTCAGCATGGATTTGTGAAAGAGAAATCATGTTCGACAACTCTTCTGGAATTTTTTGAGGATGTTTCCAGTAGAGTGGACAAGGGAAAACCAGTTGATGTGGTGTATTTGGACTTTCAGAAGGCTTTCGACAAGGTCCCACACAAGAGATTAATGTACAAAGTTAAAGCACATGGGATTGGGGGTAGTGTGCTGACATGGATTGAGAACTGGTTGGCAGCCAGGAAGCAAAGAGTAGGAGTAAATGGGTACTTTTCAGAATGGCAGGCAGTGACTAGTGGGGTACCGCAAGGTTCTGTGCTGGGGCCCCAGCTGTTTACATTGTACATTAATGATTTGGATGAGGGGATTAAATGTAGTATCTCCAAATTTGCGGATGACACTAAGTTGGGTGGCAGTGTGAGCTGCGAGGAGGATGCTATGAGGCTGCAGAGTGACTTGGATAGGTTAGGTGAGTGGGCAAATGCATGGCAGATGAAGTATAATGTGGATAAATGTGAGGTTATCCACTTTGGTGGTAAAAAGAGAGAGACAGACTATTATCTGAATGGTGACAGATTAGGAAAAGGGGAGGTGCAACGAGACCTGGGTGTCATGGTACATCAGTCATTGAAGGTTGGCATGCAAGTACAGCAGGCGGTTAAGAAAGCAAATGGCATGTTGGCCTTCATAGCGAGGGGATTTGAGTACAGGGGCAGGGAGGTGTTACTACAGTTGTACAGGGCCTTGGTGAGGCCACACCTGGAGTATTGTGTACAGTTTTGGTCTCCTAACTTGAGGAAGAACATTCTTGCTATTGAGGGAGTACAGCGAAGGTTCACCAGACTAATTCCAAGGATGGCGGGACTGACATATCAAGAAAGACTGGATCAACTGGGCTTGTATTCACTGGAGTTCAGAAGAATGAGAGGGGATCTCATAGAAACGTTTAAAATTGTGACGGGTTTAGACAGGTTAGATGCAGGAAGAATGTTCCCAATGTTGGGGAAGTCCAGAACCAGGGGTCACAGTCTAAGGATAAGGGGTAAGCCATTTAGGACAGAGATGAGGAGAAACTTCTTCACCCAGAGAGTGGTGAACCTGTGGAATACTCTACCACAGAAAGTTGTTGAGGCCAATTCACTAAATATATTCAAAAAGGAGTTAGATGTAGTCCTTACTACTAGGGGGATCAAGGGGTATGGTGAGAAAGCAGGAATGGGGTACTGAAGTTGCATGTTCAGCCATGAACTCATTGAATGGCGGTGCAGGCTCGAAGGGCCGAATGGCCTACTCCTGGCACCTAATTTCTATGTTTCCCTGAACTGCCTCCAAAGCCACGTTCAACATGACAAAACCCAGATATCAGCACAAAACTGAGAGGACCCAACTGCACTATACTGTATTCTCAGTCAAGATCCAAAGACCAGTAGAAGGCAAGAAAAGTGTGGCACTTTCTTGCAACAACTTACATTTATATGGTGTCTAACGTTGTAAAACAGCCCATGGCCTTTCGCAGGAGCGTTAAACAAAATCTGACACCTAGCCACATAAGCTGTTATCCCAATATCAGAGTTGTCGTGTAAAAAGGTATGACAATTTGTGGCTCTGTCAGTGGCCACAGGGCCAGCTACATAGGACTAAAGTCACATGTATGTTTCCTTCCCTGCAGGACATTTACAATAATAGTTAAATTACAAAGGAAAGCTTTGAGATGAGTGAGTGCAGCCTCTCAGCATTGAGAGAGGGGTGGGAGTAATTTTCAACTTACCGCTGGGGCATAAAACTTGCGTTGTGGGTCAACAACCTGCATTTATATAGTGCCTTCAACATAGTAAAACATTTCAAGGCACGTCAGAGGAATGTTATCAGAGTCTGACACCAAGCCACATAAGTAGATATTAGCGCAGGTGACCAAAAGCTTGGTCAAAGAGGTAGGTTTTAAAGTGATTTTTTTTTTTAAAAAGGAGGAGCGAGGCATGTGCACCTCAACATGCTCTGCACAATGAATTATTTTTACGGTGCAGTGATTATTGTGTAAGCACATGCGAGGAGTCATTCTGCGTCCAGAACATTCACACACAGGAAGACAATCAAGTCTGTTTCCAACATTGGGCCCAATGGCACCATCACTCTGCTCGAGAAGGGCACTGGCACAGCTCACACCTCTGGACGAGGGGTTGCCATTCAGACTGACTGAAAAATCACCTGAAATCCAACAGCAGGTATATAAAGTACAGCGTGGAGGCCCCGACCTGCATAACACCAGCGACAGGTCGGGGCCATAAAAGGAACGGCGTGGAGGCCTCTGGACCAGCGTGGAGGCATACTACTCCAGGGAGCAGCGCGAGCTGGTGCAGGAGGGCGACGGCAGCGAAGAGTGATGTCATCAAGGTCCAGGTCGATGATTGGAGCGTGGGCAGATACAGCAGGAGCGGCACGAGACTGTGGAGGGACGTGATCGGGGTCCAGGGAGGCGTGAGCTCGGGGCCAGGGGCCCAGAGGCAGCATGGGCCAACCCACACTGCGATGTGTGCACACTAGGTCCGTGCAGCAGAGCTGGTCTCCAGTTGTCTTGGTTAATCCTCGCCACTGGACCAAGACCTACTCTGTCAAGCCCATATGGTGGCTGGTGTGCAACGGCCACCACACGTTAAAAAAATCCACGCACAGGCAACTTCCACCCTTCAGGATGTAGTTCAGGTTCTTCATAGAAACACCTGTGAAGTCATCCTTTTTTGGTGTGGAAGCAAGTCATCCTGCCGATGATGATGAAGGAACAGTAACACACTTGGGCCAAAATACAATCAAGCACGAGGAAGTGAAGCATCTCCTCTGAACCTGGAAAAGCTGCTGACCCAAGAGGTTGTGTGAAAATCTGAGCACCGATCGGAGAAAACAGCTGCTCTCTTGGTTTATCGATGTGAACGATGTGGTGAGCTAGTGCTGGGTGCAAAGCCCCTGCACCTTTCCACAAGAGATCAACGTGAGATGTTCATTGAAACCACAGCATATCAGCAGCTGCTGCATCATCCCAATTAGGCAGCTTGGGGCAGATCTCAATGGAATGCTCCAGAAATGGAGCAAATCTCTGTGTTGGGCACAAAGGCAGAGCCACACTGAGCACCTCTCCCAATGCCTAGCACTTCAGCCTTGTTGAGAAGCTGGTTTCTTGTGATAGATCTGCTGGTTGGGTTCAATGTTGATGACCACTCCTGTAAGCAGACCGTACAAACTCGAGCATGTCTTTAACTGCCCATATCTAGGCAAATGTAGTGATATCCCAGGATCAAACACAACACTGGTCACTGTATTCTGACTTACTGGAATACATCACATGCCATCATGTGACAACTGTTACTATCTGAAAGAGTTGAATACCCAAAAGAGCGGAGTGAGTTAGTCAGATTGCTGTGGAATAACAGTGCCCTTTTCGCTCACATAGATGCCATCCAGGAATTTACGAACTCCAGTGAATACAAGCCCAGTTGATCCAGTCTTTCTTGATAGGTCAGTCCCGCCATCCCTGGAATTAGTCTGGTGAACCTTCGCTGTACTCCCTCAATAGCAAGAATGTTCTTCCTCAAGTTAGGAGACCAAAACTGTACACAATACTCCAGGTGTGGCCTCACCAAGGCCCTGTACAACTGTAGTAACACCTCCCTGCCCCTGTACTCAAATCCCCTTGCTATGAAGGCCAACATGCCATTTGCTTTCTTAACCGCCTGCTGTACCTGCATGCCAACCCTCAATGACTGATGTACCATGACACCCAGGTCTCGTTGCACCTCCCCTTTTCCTAATCTGTCACCATTCAGATAATAGTCTGTCTCTCTGTTTTTACCACCGAAGTGGATAACCTCACATTTATCCACATTATACTTCATCTGCCATGCATTTGCCCACTCACCTAACCTATCCAAGTCACTCTGCAGCCTCATAGCATCCTCCTCGCAGCTCACACTGCTGTTGCTTGCTGAATGAGAGCAGTAAAGTTGGAGACCAGTTCAATGTCACTTCCCTCAAGAACAAGCTTGTCCTTCTGGGCCTGGGAAACTATGCATGAAACAAATGACTTCATAAGGACTCTACGAATATACTTTCTTTGTCTGTGATGTACCTATGAATGACTCCACGAGCAATGTGTTGTATACAAACTGTAGTGACCTTGGTCCTTTATTCCAAACTCCAGAGTGAGGCAGCCGCATGGTGGCTCCCCTTTTATACAGCCCCTGCCACCAGGGCAGGAAACCCTGGTCTCCACCAGCTGCACACTTTAGTGATGCCAGCATGCATATACACAGTGTAAACTTTATTGATAGTACATCAGGTAAACAAGTTTCCATCTTATGCAACTATACAGTGACTACACAGAGAGTATCTCTATAGTCTGTATATATAACACTTTTCTCCTAAGAAGTTATGGATTTCTACCAGAGATCCAGTGTCCTGCACAACCACATTTATTGGGAAATGAGCATACACCGATCTCATCTTGTGACGGAAACCTGTGATGCCCTTGATCATGTTCATGACTTCAGACTGTCCGCACAGTGGCCAGCTCTTTTCGGTTACCCCACCATTTGTCAACTCGAAGCTTCTTTTTCTTGGTGCCAAAAAGACTTGAGTTCCAGATGGATGTGGTTAAATTCCCTGCGCAATGTTCCTCAGGACCCCTTCACAATGACAGTTCGCCCTTTCAAAAACCGCATCAACGCCGTCAGGAATGTCAACAATCTGGTTGCTGAGAACGGTCTTCATTCTCGAAGGTGGAGGAAAGCAAGCTCAGCTTCGTTAAATACTGAATATACATATAAAGTGTTGGTTTCTAAACGGGTAAATGACCAGTACTCAAAGAAACATAGAAAATAGCAGTAGTAGGCCATCGGCCCTTCGAGCCTGCACCACCATTCACTATGATCATGGCTTGTGTCTAGAAATCTATCTTCTTCTTAAATATATTCAGTGACTTGGCCTCCACAGCCTTCTGTGGTAGAGAATTCTACAGGTTCACCAGCCTCCGAGTGAAAACATTTCTCGGTCCTAAATTTCCTACCCGTATCCTGAGACTGTGACCCCTTGTTCTAGACGTCCCAGCCAGGGGAAACATCCTCCCCGCATCCAGTCTGTCCAACCCAGTCAGAATTTTATACGTTTCAATAAGATCCCCTCTCATTCTTCTAAACACCAGTGAACACAGGCCCAGTCGACCCAATCTCTCCTCATACGACAGTCCTGCCACCCCAGGAATCAGTTTGGTGAACCTTCGCTGCACCCCCTCTATGGCAAGTATATCCTTTCTTTGATAAGGAGACCAAAACGGCACACAATACTCCAGGTGTGGTCTCACCAAGGCCCTGTATAACTACAGCAAGACATCCTTGCTCCTGCATGCCAATCCTCTTATTTATAGTGCAGACAGCTACCAAAGACTTTACTAAACTGCTCGAGATGAATAACTCAATATTCAATCAATATGGAGTTTTTAAACCCTCTTTTCAATAACAGTCAATTAAACTCCCTTTTGTTTGACTGGAACCAAGATAGAGATACATATTTAATGCTTTTGGAATACCAGACCACAATATGTTCCTGGATCTTGCAGAAATAGCCAACTAAAAGCTATATTAGCGCCGTGACCAATAATAAAGAAACCAACAGCCAAATGTTTCATTCTTGTCACACTGATCTCTTGGGACATATTTGGCTAGTTTGTGGCATTTGTTACCTTATCACAAAAACCTAGACTGACATTTGCTCTGTGTTTAACCTTCAATGAACTATCAAAAATGACACTCCCTTTGCTGATAACAGCACCTACAGAGGGGTTTTTGCACCATCTGAACAACCAACTGACTAATGGCAGATGGTTTATTACCCTCAGCAGGGAGAATACCAAACCAGCAACTAAGCCAGAGGTTTCATGATGTTATCCACCTACCTCCATGATACAAAGCCAGCAAGCTCTGTACATACATTGGCCCTGAAATTCCGATTTAGCCTTCCCACGGGCATTTGAGAGAAAAAATCTGCACTTACCTTAAGCTGCTGCCCCACGTCCGCACTTGTGAGCCTGTGGCCTGAGCTGTGCCAGTCGCAGCGCGTGCACGTGGGGACATGAGCAGTGCTGGAGCTGGCGTCACATGGCTCTGGGCAGCCAATCAGTAAGGTATTATAATAATAGGAGTTCCGCAGGGTCCTAAACTCCTATTACTATGATTGTGATAGAGCCCGAAACACCCAAAACACAGCCCCAAACACCCAAAACACGAATAAAAAATAGAAAATAATTACACTACATTCATTTAAATTAAAGTTAATGTCTTAAAAAAAATTCCCAATTTTTAAAAAAGTTTTTTTTTTAAATAAACTTCCCATTGTGGGGAGGGTTTTTAACTCTGTTAACTTTATTTTTAGATGTTTATGTTTTTTTAAAAACACTTGCGCCTGTAAAAGTAGGCAATGCTCCTGCTTTTTCAGGCGCAAGATTTTTGAGGATATTTGTAAGCGTAAATATCAGAAATTTCCACTAACAAATGTCCTCGCTCCCGAGATGTGGCCATCTGTCGAGGCAGAAACTTGACAGATTGGAAATGTCGGTTTCCAGTGCATGTGCATTGAGCGATGGAAACCGGCATTTCCAATGCCTTCTCGGGTCCGTAGGAACTCCGTGCGGACTCAGGGAGGCTGGAATTTCAGGGCCATCATGTTCCTTGGCTTGGGAATGACATCCAATCACACCAAGGTAAATAGATAGTGAGGGTGGCTTTCAACTCAGGAACAGTCCGCCCTCCTAGTCACCATCACCATCTCTGGTGGTGCACAGAGCAAACTTCTGCTCACTGCTAGAGTACTGGAAGCTCTGTTGGGCAGACTGCTGAGGTAACCCATTTCATACTGCCACCAGAATATGAAGCCATGTAGATTAGCCAACTAGGTTAGGATGGCATTAAGAAAGACTTGGTTTATATAGGGCCTTTCATGACCACCGAACCTCCCAAAACACTTTACATCCAATGAAGTACTTTTTGAAGTGTAGTAATGTAGGAAATGCGGCAGCCATTGCTTCCACAAACAGCAATGTAATAATGACCAGATAATCTGTTTTTATGTTGATTGAGGGATAAATATTGGTTAGGACACCAGTGATAACTCCCCTGCTCTTCCTCGAAAGTGTGCCATGGGATCTTCTACATCCACTTGCGAGAGCAGACGTCTAGCGTCTCAACCAAAAGCCGGCACCTCCCGACAGTGCAGCACTCCCTGAATTGTCAGCATAGATTTTGAGAGCTCAAATCTCTGGAGTGGGACTTGAACCCACAACCTTCTGACTCAGAGGCGAGAGTGCTACCCACTGAGCCACAGCTGACATAGGGTGACATACTACGCATTTAGTGACGGTGTAAAGAGGTTTCGTCTTTGCACCAATGCTAAACTGGTGCAGTGTAAAGCCCCGAACTGACTCTAAAGGGAAGTGGAGTTGGAGATACTCTCTCCTGCATGGAACAGGAGTACAGAAAGCTGAGCGAAGTGAACTCCATTCACACTACAGTAATACCCGCCCTCCTGTGTGGCTCAGAGACATGGACTATGTACAATAGACACCTTAAGTCGCTGGAGAAATACCATCAACTATGTCTCCGCAAGATCCTACAAATCCCCTGGGAGGACAGACGCACAAACATTCGTGTCCTTGATCAGGCCAACATCCCCAGCAATGAAGCACTGACCACACTTGACCAGCTCCACTGGGCAGGCCACATTGTCCGCATGCCAGACACGAGACTCCCAAAGCAAGCGCTCTACTCAGAACTCCTTCACGGCAAACGAGCCAAAGGTGGGCAGAGGAAACGTTACAAGGACACCCTCAAAGCCTCCCTGATAAAGTGAAACATCCCCACCGACACCTGGGAGTCCCTGGCCAAAGACCGCCCTAAGTGGAGGAAGTGCATCCGGGAGGGCACTGAGCACCTCGAGTCTCATCACCGACAGCATGCAGAAATCAAGCGCAGGCAGCGGAAAGAGCATGCGGTAAATCTGTCCCGCCCTCCCTTACCCGCAACGACTATCTGACCCCACCTGTGACAGGGACTTTGGCTCTCGTATTGGACTGTTCAGCCACCGAAGGACTCAGTTTAAGAGTGGAAGCAAGTCTTCCTCGATTCTGAGGGACTGCCTATGATGATGACAGTTGTAGGCTAACTGTACCCATTAGAGGGGTGGCCGGGCTGCAAGTCACATTCAATATAACCAAGCAATGCCACAAGCAATGATCATCGAATCCAGACCGCCATGTTATGTGAAGAATATGCCACATTCTGTGACAATCCAAAAAATAGTCTGCCAATGATCAACCTGCCACTTGACCGGGTGGAATCCTCGAAAGGACACTTGTACTCGCCCACTAGTAACCAGAACAGTTCCCCCTCCTCCCCCAACCCCAAATCCTTTGCTGCTCGTCACCAGGTTCAAAGTCATGAAAGTAGAGTGACTGTAACAGCTGCCACCTGTACCTTGCTGCTCGATAAGTAGAGCAGCAGCTGGATTTGGCACAGAATGAATAAACTATCGAGTTTCACGCACAAACTACACCTCAGCAACATCGAACATATCTCGAGGAAATGTTTCCAGTCAACAAAATACAGTTGATCTAGAAACATGTACCAGTAAATTGCCCATGGCTTCGTCCAGTCAGCTGATGAATGACATGTTTACATACAGTTTTCATTATAAATGTGGACACAAGAATTTATAACAAAGAAAAAAATGACTTGCATTTAAATTGCGCCTTTCACTACCTCAGGACATGCCAACGCACTTTACAGCCAATGAAATACTTCAACAGTGTAGTCATGTTATAATGTAAGAAACATGAAACGGCAATTTATTTGTGCACAGCAAGGTCTCACAAACAACAATGAGATAATGACCAGAATCTGCTTTTCGTGATGCTGATTGAGAGATAAATATTGGCCAGGACACGGGGAGAACTCCCCCTGCTCTTCTTCAAAATAGTGCCGTGGGATCTTTTACATCCAGCCGAGAGGGCAGACGGGGTCTCGGTTTAACGCCTCATCTGAAAGACGGCACCTCCGACAGTGCAGCAGTCCCTCAGTCCTGTATGAGTGTTTCCACTGGAATGGAAAGAGTAAACAGGAATCGCATGCATGCACAAGATTAAGAGGTTATAGATGTGGATGTTGTATGAATCCCCCTTGAGCCTAAAATTCAAACTTAACCTGGGCAACCAAATCTGCTTACACCCGTTTTGTACATATATGTCTTCGCACTTACAACATCACCTGGTGACCGTTTTACGTTCTACTCATCCTGCTGACACAGAACTCATACCACATCCTTCAATACAAGAATCAACTGGCTTCTGTAACTTACCAGAAAGTTAAGAAATAAAAAGGAAATAAGGCCACAGCCAGATAAGCATCTACAACAGATTTAACTCTGAAGCTTGTAGAACATGAGAAATAGGAGGAGTTAGGAGTAGGGCATGGGGCCCTTCGAACCTGCTCCGTCAGCCAATAAGATCATGGCTGATACAAAAGCAAAATACTGCAGACGCTGGAATCAGGAATAAAAACAGGGAATGCTGGAAATCTCAGCGGGTCAGGCAGCATCTGTGGAGAGGAAGCAGAGTTAACGTTTCGGGTCGATGACCCTTAGTCAGAACTGGAGAGTGTTCGGAAAGAACAGATTCTTAACAAGCACTGAAAGGGGGAGGGGAAGAAAGAATAAAAGGGAAGGTCTGTGATAGGGTGGGAGTCAGGAGAGATTAGAGACACAAAAGGGATGATGGGTCAAATTGAAATGGTAATGCCAGGAGTTAGAGAAACATTAGTCGAGATAGGGTGTGAATGGTGGGATAATGACCAGTTGCCATTAGAGACAAGGAGAAAAAAAGAAAAAGAAACAGGCTCTGAGAGCAGGGTGGGGGAGCCAAAGATTGGCAGCGGTTATGCTCTGAAATTGTTGAACTTGATGTTGAGTCCAGAAGACTGTAAAGTGCCTAAACGAAAGATGAGGTGCTGTTCCTCGAGCTTGCGTTGAGCTTCGTTGGAAGAGTGTAGGAGACCGAGGACGGTGATGTCGCAGTGGGAGTGGAGCGGAGAATTAAAGTGACAGGCGACTGGAAGCTTAGGGTCACACTTACGGACTGAAGAGATATTCTGCAAAGTGGTCACCCAATCTACGCTTGGTCTCCCCAATGTAGAGGAGACCACATCATGAGCAGCGAATACAGTATACTAAATTGAAAGAAGTAAAAGTAAATCACTGTTTCACTTGGAAGGAGTATTTGGGACCCTGGATATTGGGAAGGCTGGAGGTAAAAGGGGAGGTGTTGCATTTCCTGCGCTTGCAAGGTGCCGTGGGGAGGGGTGCTGGGGGTGACTGCGGAATGGACCAGGGTGTCGCGGAGGGAGCAGTCCCTTCGGAACACAAAGGGGAAGATGTGATTGGTGGTGGGATCACGCTGGAGGTGGCAGAAATGGCGGAGGATGATCCGTTGAACGTGGAGGCTAGTGGGATGAAAGGTGACGACAAGAGGAACCCTGTCATGATTCTGAGAGGGGAAGGGGTGAGAGCAGAGGTAGGGGAAATAGAACAGACAAGGTCCAGGGCTATGTTAACCATGGCGGAGGGGAATCCTGTGTTGAGGAAAAAAGAAGACATGTCAGAGACATCAGTGTGAAAGGTGGCGTCTTCAGAGCTGATGCGACGGAGACGGAGAAGCTGGGAGAATTGAATGGAGTCCTTACAGGACGCAAGGGTGGGAGGAGGTGTAATCCAGGTAGCTGTGGGAGTCAGTGGGATTATAGTGGATACTGGTCGAAAGCCTATCCCTAGAAATGGAGACAGAGAAGTCGAGGAAGAGTGGAAATGGGAAGCAAAGTGAATGAAATTTTCTAGTTCAGGGTGAGAGCAGGAAACGGCACCGATACAGTCATCAATGTACTGGAAAAAGAGGTGAGGGTGGGGACCTCAGTAGGACTGGAACAAAGAATGTTCCAGATATCCCACGAAAAGACCGGCATAGCTAGGACCCATGCGGGTTCCCATAGCAACACCTTTTATTTGGAGGAAGTGAGTGGAGTTAAAGGAGAAGTTGTTCAATGTGAGAACAAGTTCAGCCAGGCTGAGGAGGGTGGGGACTGGTTGGGTCTCTGCTTGAGGAAGATCGAGGACTGATCTTCTACCTCAACTCCACTTTCCCGCCCGATCGCCATATCGGTTGATTCCCTTAGTATCAAAAAAATGGATCGATCTCAGCCTTGAATATACTCAAAGATTGGGTATCCACAGCCCTCTGGGGCAGAGAATTCCATAGATTCACCACCCTCCTCATCTCATTCTAAATGGCCAACCCCTTGTGACCTCCTAGTTCTAGACTCTCCAGTGGAAACAGCCTCCCTATCAAGCCCTCAGAATCTTAGACATTTCAATGAGATCACAACTCTCATTATTATTTAAATGGAGTGATTACAAAATGCTGCAGTACAGAGGGACCCGGGGGTACTTGTGCATGAATCACAAAAAGTTTGTATGCAGGTACAGCAAGTAATCAGGAAGGCAAATGGAATCTTGGCCTTTATTGCCAAGGGGATGGGGTATAAAAGCAGAGAAGTTTTGCTATAACTGTACAGGGTATTTGTGAGGCCACACCTGGAGTACTGCGTACAGTTTTGGTCTCCTTACTTAAGGAAGAATATATTTGCATTGGAGGCAATTCAGAGAAGGTTCACTAGGTTGATTCCGGAGATGAGGGGGTTGATGTATGAAGAAAGGTTGGTCCCATACTCATTGGAGTTTAGAAGAACGAGAGGTGATCTTATTGAAACATAAGATACTGAGGGGGCTCGACAAGGTAGATGCAGAAAGGATGCTTCCCCTCGTGGGGCAATATAGAACTAGGGGGCATAGTTTCAGAATAAGGGGCCGCCCATTTAAAACGGAAATGAGGAGGAACTTCTTCTCTCAGAGGGTCGTAAATCTGTGGAATTCTCTGCCCTAGAGGGCTGCGGAGGCTGGGTCATTGAATATATTTAAGGCGGAGTTAGACAGATTCTTGAGCAATAAGGGAGTGAAGGATTCTGGGGAGCAGACAAGGAAGTGGAGCTAAGTCCATGATCAGATCAGCCATGATCTTATTAAATGGCAGAGCAGGCTCGAGGGGCCGTATGGACTGCTCCTGCTCCTATTTCTTATGTTCTTATGTTCACTTAACCTGTCTATATACCTTTGCAGCCTCTTTGCATCCTCCTTACAGCTTACTTTCCCACCAAGCTTTGTATCGGCAGCAAACTTAGATACGTTACACTTGATCCCCTAAGTCATTGATATAGATTGCAAACAGCTGAGGCCCAAGCACTGATCCTTGCAGCATCCCACTAGTTACACCCTACCAACCGTTTGACCCGTTTATTCTTACTCTGTTTTCAGTCCATTAACCAATCACTAATCCACAGTAATACATTACCCTCAGCCCATGAGACCCAATCTTGTGCATCATCTTAGGCAGTCCCTCAAAACGAGGATGACGCCAAAAAATGGATGAGTTCACAGGGGTTTCAATCATATTCCGGATCCCGAACTACATCCTGAAGGATGGAAGATGCCTGTGCGTGGATTTCTTTTTAACGTATGGTGGCCGTTGCACACCAGCCACCACACGGGTTTGACAGAGCTAGGTCTTGGTCCAGTGGCAAGGATTAACCAAGACGACTGGAGACCTGCTCTGCTGCACGGACCGAGCGCGCACACATATCGCAGTGCGGGCTGGTCTTGTGCAACAACCTCTTGTGTGGCACCTTATGGATTGCTAGAAAACAGGAAGTTGAGCTGCGATAATAATCGTCACTTCCTGCTACTGCTGTGTTACTGAAGTAGGCAAAGGCACATCACCGACCAACACAAACACAGCTGCACTGCATCTCACATCATCGCTTCCAATCACAAAACGCATTCGGCAGTGAATAGCACAGCCAGAGCGCAGGTGAACTGCATGGACAAGCCAATGCTTTTTAAAAACATTTTCTCTTGGGACATGGGCAATGATTGAAAGGCTGCATTCTTCAATCTAACCCGAGTTGCCCGGAGGTATTGTTGGTGATGGGCCAGCTTCTCGAAGTTCTGTAATTCTTGGGGCTGTGGTGCTCCCATGATGGCGTTACATGGGGACTTCCATTGACGGCAATGAAGGAATGGCAATATATTTCCAGGTCAGGATGGTGTGCGATCTTGGAGGTGTTGTTGCTCCCATGGCATTGTGGCTCTAGTCTTCCTCCATGACAGGGCTGGGAGATGCTGTTGAACAACTTGAGGAGGGGGCAGGGTTATTTGGGTGGAACAGCCAAATCCCTCTTTCTCTCCCCCACTGCCCCTAAAAAGAGGCTGGATAAAGTATATACCACCCTCCTCCGCTATCGCAGCCAACATCTGCCACATAATTCCATCTGGGATTCATACTTGGCCTTTATCCCCAGCTGATGGGTGTGCACAGAAAATGACTGGCGGGGGAACAGGATGACAATGAAATCGCAATTCATCGAGTTGTCAAAATAGACACCTGATTTTACAATGGCCTGCCGGAATTCTCATCGCCGAGAGCATGCAGAAATCCCGCGCAGACAGCGGAAGGAGCGTGCGGCAAACCAGTCCCACCCACCCTTTCCCTCAACAACTATCTGTCCCATCTGTGACAGGGGACTGTGGTTCTCGTATTGGACTGTTCAGCCACCTAAAGACTCATTTTAAGAGTGGAGCAAGTCTTCCTCGATGCCGAGGGACTGCCTATAATGATGATGGTGTACTGTGGTGTTGCTTCACTGCAATATTCAATTTTTTTTTTAAAAAGACATTTGAAAACCATATGCAGCAACAATGAAACACTCGCAAATGTCAGCTCCAAAATTGAGAGATAACTATCCTTCATCAGTCACATTCCACCCCAGCCTCCTTCGTAGCGAGCACTTACCAATGGGTTCTCCGTTTCCAATTCTTTAAAGCAGTCCTTTTAAAACTACAAAACCTTTTTTTCCTATGGTATAAGCATATCACGTGGGTGCTGATCAGTCTGCATTTACACAACGTGGGAGACAAAACTGGACCGAGCTCTGGTACAACTGCAGCGCTCTTGCAGTGCGGAATTAACCATTGCTTAGTGTTCTCCACACCACGAAGTTCACACTTCAACTTGTTCCAACACTGAAAGCTGGTGCTTCTGAGGCATACAACTCACGATAGCGTCCCAAATATCCAGTAATGCTTGACACGCCTCTCTCTGATACTGTCCCAAATATCCAGCACTGATGGACAATGCCCCTCACTGACACTGTCCCAAATATCCAGCACAGATGGATAATGCCTCTCACTGACACTACCAAATACCCAGGCACTGATGGACAAAGCCTCTCAAACTATTCTTGTTGCTGGGGAATGCGTTTCCTTGACATGGTCCTGAATATTCCATTTGCAACATAGTGCCAGAAAATTTCAAAACTCTCCGGAGGTACACTCTCCCAAGCATTCTGATGTTTAGTACATGTGAGAAGTGCATCATTGATCAGCCCACATGGAAATAAACTTGTGGCTAATACAGAACCCCAGGGAGAAGGGGAAGAGTGTGGGCCATGAGAAAAAACAATCCACGGAAATACTTTATAAAAAAAAAAACACACAGCTCCACTAACGCCACAAGAGCGAGAATGCAGGCACAGGCTCCAGGCACAGACCGACCATCTTTCCCCACCTCTCCCATCAGGCCTGGGTATTAATGAAACGTCTATTACTAACGGAGATGCCAAAAGACCCCGCCATGCATTCATAGCATCCTCAGCCACCATGGAATTGGGAGATATAGCTCAGCACTTAAGTCTGTGTTCAGAGGGCTACACCATGCCCAAGAGAATGGGAGTAGGACTGAAAGTGGTGAGCCACACTTGTATACAGAACACAGACGTAAAGAAAAGTCCTCACCCAATCTGCATCTGGTCCACACGACGTCGAGGAGACCGCAATGCTAAGTGACTGCAGTGTATTCTACTGGAGGAAGTATACACAAGATGCAAGACTGAGTCTGAGTACTCTGTAAATATGCATTTGCCCACTGCAGGAGATGCCATTTTCATTCAATCTACAAAATGGACACAGAAATTTGGTCGCAGGTCAGCTTGACTCAATCAAATTGTTTGGAATGTCAACAAAAGCTGAGAGAAAAACTGGCTCCTCAAAGGAAAAGTCACAATCACAAGGACGCTCTCTCGTGATTGCCATCTTGCATCTATAAAGCAGCGGTTTATCATGCTCAGTGAGGTGCACTGTTATGCCACTGTCTTACGACAGTGAGTAATGGCACAAGATTAATTGTGATGGATCTGTCTGCGTGCACAATCAACAATGAACATTGGACCCATCACACAGTCACATTTGGCTCCTCGCAGCTCCGGCAACAGCAGCAGGCAGTGGCCACAATAATGGCCCAAGAAAGTGGATGTGTTCAAGATACTCAGGGGCTGGGCTTCAACACTGATTAACCCTTCACTCTCACTGCAACCACTGTTAGTGACACTCCACACCACCACTACAACCTGGGACCTGCTGCTCTAACATGCTCAGTAGAGAGATAACCCAGTACTGCAGACCATGTTGGCTGAGAGAGCAGTTATTAGTGTACGCTCCAGCCCCTCCTAGTGTGATCAATTCACAAGTATATGGCGACACTCATCAGTATTTGCACATAGCATACTGTTCCAAAGTGTCCAGTGTGTCATCTTAAATTGGAACTGGTTAAAGAGCCCATTTACGAATCCATCGAATATATCCATTTCTAGACACTATGGGCCCCAAGTTTCAGCCTCAGTTGCTCCTGATTTTTTGGAGCAACTGGTGTAGAACGGAGTATCTTAGAAATTCAAATTCTCGGCATTTAGTTTGCTCCAGTTCTAGTCAGTTAGAACAGTTTCACTTTGGAACAGAATTTTTTTTTCCCAAAAGGGGGCGTGTCCGGCCACTTACGCCTGTTTTCAAAGTTTCGGCAGTGAAAACTTACTCCAAACTAACTTAGAATGGAGTAAGTGAAGATTTTTGTACGCTCGAAAAAACCTTGTCTACACTTTAGAAAATCAGGCGTAGGTTACAAATTAGGCGTAGGGAATGGGGGGGGGGGGGGGGGGGGTTAAAGGGAAGTTGACAAATATTAAACACTTCAGTTTTACAAATAAAGAGCCATCATCAATAATAAATGATAAATAAATCAATAAATCAACCAATATATCAATCAAAAAAAAAAATTAATAAAAAATTTTTTTTAAATTATCAATAAATAAAACATTTTCTACTTACCGACTGCAGCACCGGAAGTCCTCCAACAGCGTGCTGGGATGGTCCCCCAGTGTGTGTCTGTCAGTGTCTCTATCTATCTGTCTGTCTGTGTGTGTGTCTCTCACTCTCTGTCTGTCAGTGTCTGTGTTTCTGACAGCAAGAGCGGGAGGGAGGGAAGGAAGGAAGGAGAGGGGAGGGAGGGAAGGAAGGAAGGAGAGGGGAGGGAGGGAAGGAAGGAAGGAGAGGGGAGGGAGGGAAGGAAGGAAGGAGAGGGGAGGGAGGGAAGGAAGGAAGGAGAGGGGAGGGAGGGAAGGAAGGAAGGAGAGAGGAGGGAGGGAAGGAAGGAAGGAGAGAGAGGGAGGGAAGGAAGGAAGGAGAGAGGAGGGAGGGAAGGAAGGAAGGAGAGAGGAGGGAGGGAAGGAAGGAAGGAGAGAGGAGGGAGGGAAGGAAGGAAGGAGAGAGGAGGGAGGGAAGGAAGGAAGGAGAGAGGAGGGAGGGAAGGAAGGAAGGAGAGAGGAGGGAGGGAAGGAAGGAAGGAGAGAGGAGGGAGGGAAGGAAGGAAGGAGAGAGGAGGGAGGGAAGGAAGGAAGGAGAGAGGAGGGAGGGAAGGAAGGAAGGAGAGAGGAGGGAGGGAAGGAAGGAAGGAGGAGGGAGGGAAGGAAGGGAAGGGAGAGGAAGGAGGAGAGGAGGAGGGAGGGAAGGAAGGAAGG